>NC_048598.1:52596350-52896350 GCF_003668045.3 Cricetulus griseus
CTCCATTAAGCAGAGACAAAGGGCATTGTGGGCCTGTGACAGCACGAGTAGTCTTCTAACAAGAGTCTTCTAACAAGTAAGGCTTGGGTGTGGCTGGGGATGGAGTTAGGGGCCAGGAGCAGACCCAGCTGGGTATAGCTCACTACACAAGGGCGTAAGGATGCAAAGGGGGACCAAGAAGAGCCTTAGGGCTGCTCCAGGGTAGACGGGTTGACAGATCAATGACTAATGCCAAACTCAGGCCTCCTACCTGGGAGCTTTGGAGGCCAGTGGGTTGCCTGGCTGTTAGGTAAACCTCTAACTTCTCTAAAACTCAGCTTGTTTATTTTCTGTGGAAAGAGTCTGTCTCCTGGGTCACTGTGTAAACAAAATGGGCTCAGCACAAGATTCTCCAGAACAGGCAGTGATGACAACATGGCAGCTGGGAGCTGCAGGCAGAGGGTGAACAGGAAGAGGACGCAGGCTGTCTCCCAGGTTTGTGGGTAGGTGAAGACCCACTTCACCAGTCAGCCTTCTGCAAGGGAGGAGGAACTGGCTTGGAAGGAGGGGCAAGAGCTTGGTTTTTCAGAGTTGTGAAAAATTTCTATCCACTGAAGATAGTTAGAAATGCAGATGGGGAGCCGGGAGTTGGTGGCACATGCCTTTAATCCCAGCACTAGGGAGGCAGAGGCAGGAGGATCTCTGTGAGTTCGAGGCCAGCCTGGTCTCCAGAGCAAATGCCAGGATAGGCTCCAAAGCTACACAGAGAAACTCTGTCTCGGGAAAAAAAAAAGGAAAGAAAAGAAGAAAAAGAAAAAAAGAAATGCAGATGGGGAGGGGGATGGAATTACAGAGGACGATAATCCACAGGGCACATCCAAGGGAAGCAGAGTGATGACTTCTTCACCCAGAATGAAACGTTCTAGCTCAAGGTTGCCAGGAACAGAGAGCCATTAAACAGCCAATTGCATGCCAGGCACGACCTTGGGGCCTGAACTGGGACACAAAGGCCACCCACAGAAAGTTCACATTGTCATTGGGGAAAGAACCAGTCAGTGGACCCCACATGATGAGCGTTGGGAAACACCTATTAGAGGAGGAGGCAGAGAGGAGAGATGCTGAATACCTGGGGGTGGCACCCACACTATCTCTAGGGGTCAGGCAACAGTTGAGCTGACACAGGAGATTAGGAGAGCATTAACTGAGGGCTTACTAAATGCCAGGTTCCCATAAGCCTTTCAAGTGTGTATCCTATTTAATCCTTGCCACCCAGTGAGGTAGGTACTGTCATTAGCCCACCTTAGAAATACCACAACCAACCGGACTACAGCTAAGGAGCACCTTGCCCAACAGCCAGGAAAGCTGGCGAAAGAGCCTTTGGCCCAGGCAGGCCAGGTGCAGACAGAACCTGAGCTCACAGACTGCCCAGTTTGTGGCAAAATGCTAAAGCAAGTTCCCTCAGGAGAATTATCCAGACATATTAGCGAGTGCTTTATTATTTCTTCCAGGGTGGTGGCTTCATAGAGAACTAAGCAAATCTCAAAGTTACAAATACTTCGTTATTTGTTCCTTCAGTGACCTGGGAACAAGGAATGCCGACTGTGACACTCTGGGCCTTTCAGTTTTATTTTTCATCTTTAAGACAGGTCTGATACACTACCCAAAGACTATCCTGGGGAGAAAAAGATATCACCCTGTGGGCCACCATCTCTGGCATGCAGCAGGAGTTGGTCTCTCTGGGGGACAGTCGCCATCACAGGGAGAAAATGCTAAGGCTCAGCAATGTGGTGGTGGCAGCAGAGGAGCACACTTTTAATCCCAGCACTCAAGAGGAGAGGCAGGCAGACTTCTCAGTGTGAGGCCAGCTCGATCTTCAGAGCAGGTTCCAGTGCAGCCAGGGCTACAAAACACAAAATAACAACAACAAAAATCCTCTAATGTCAGGGCTGGACAGCTCAGTGGTAGAACACTTTCTTGCCATTTGTGAGCTCTGGGTTTGATCAACACCCAGCATGAAGATGGCAACCCAAAGCTGCAGGTAAGCAGGACATTGAATATGAGGGCTTGTCGGGTGGCAGTGGACAAACTGGGACTCTGAGAAGGAAAAGCCTAGCCATCTGGGCAATCTGTCTTCTCTGTGAGACTTCGCTCAGACTCCAGCAGTGTTTATTCACCGACTCTTGCTTCCTCCCTCAGCAGCCCAGGCAGACAGGCCAGGCTGCTCCAGCCGCCAGGGTTCTACCTTTCTGGCCTTGGCCTTCCTCCTTCCAGACAATTGGAGTGTTGTCCCTTGTGAGACAGAAACAAAACAGTAAGATAAAAAGCAAACTAGCTCCCGGAAGGACTGGATCCGAAAGCGCTACGGTAAGTGCTGGCTGTGCTGAGTCCCCTCCTGGACTAGAGAGAACATCACCAAGGCCCTAGCAGTACTGAGCTCGACTCTGGCTCCTACTCTGGCCTCCAACTCGCTCCCTGCTGACCACCCAGCCACAAGGGCTGCTCTGTTCTTCAGCACACTGAGGCCATTCCACGGGAGGCGTCTGCACTTGCTCAAGCTCAGAACACTCCTGGTGTGAGTGAGTGTCACACTGCTGCTCTCAGGATGAAAATAATCTTTGCAAAGCCTTCCTTGAACCCAGGCTTTTATGGTCCCACCTGGACTGGCTCACATCCTCTGCCCCCAACACACCCAGACCCCCACTTCACATCAATGTGACATTTTACTTTGTGATACTTAAAACTGTGGAAAGCTGTCTTGTTCATTTTTTTTTTTTCTTTCTTAACAGGTGTCTTTTTTAAAACAATTAAAAACTGTAAGCTCCCGGGGCTGAAGAGATGGCTCAATGGTTAAGAGAACTGGCTGCTCTTTCAGAAGACCGGGGTTTAAATCCCAGTACCCACATGGCAGCTCATACCTGTCTGTTAATTCCAGTTCCAGGGCTTCTGACACCCTCACACAGACATACATGCAGGCAAAATACCAATGATCATAAAATTTAAAACAAACAAACAAACAAACAAAAAACACACAACTGAAAGCTCCATGAACTAACTATAAGCTCCACGAAAGATATTGTCTTTCCTGTTTGTTCTTCCATTCCCAGCACCTGGCCAGAAATAAAGGGCTCAATAAATATTTATTGAATCAATAAAGGGATTGTAGAAGGACCATGATCAAGTTGCAGAGGCAAAAAATAAGAGCTGAGTTTGAGAAAACAGTGGACCACTCATCCTGGTCCAGCTGGGCACAGAGAGATGAGGTAAAACGGGATGCTTGCAAAGGACCCGGCACACTGTGGACCACGGAGGAAGTAAGACAGGCTCTCTCTGTGACCAGGACAGCACTGGGCAGGGCTGCGCCTACAAAGTATCGGCCTGGTACAGTGAACAGGGTAGAACGGAACAAGGCAAAAAAATCCAAGGAAAATCATTTGTTACTCCAGAACTGATAAAAACTAAGAACTGCTGAAGCATTCCAAAATATTTAGAGAACTGGTTTCAAACAGTTAAAAACCAGGGATACCGGCCAGCTATGGCAGGGCATACTTTTACTCCCAGCACTCAAGAGGCAGAGACAGGTGGATCTCTGGGAATTTGAGACCAGCCTGGTCTACATAATGAGTTCCACTACATAGAGAGACCATGGCTCAAAAGCAAACAAATGACATCTCTTAAGAGTTAAATTGTGCATATTCCAGATGAGTAATTCTACACCTACACAGTCCCATTCGCATGTGCACAAATAACACAAGCATTGCTCAGAGTAGTGACATTTAAGTAATCACACATCTACTGAAGAGTGGCCTGATTAATACAAGGTATTATACCACGAACCAAATAACAAAAGCACATGTATATGTGTACATGTACACACACAGAAACAGGACAAACCTTAACAATGTTAAAGAGGAAACTATGAGCCAGGTGTGGTAGTGCACACCTGTTATCAAGCACTTGGGAAGTAGACACAGGAAGTTCAGAAGTTCAAGGCCGACCTGGACTACATTAAACCCAGAGAGAGAGAGAGAGACAGAGAGAGAGAGAGAGATCACACACTAATAGGTATATATGAAAACATTCCTATATATTCAAACCCATTTAACCATTTATTGACTATGGGTACATAGGGATATCTATTAAATATTTAACAAGGACACATCAAACTGTACATTGGCTTTGAGAAGTGGGGACAGCAGAGAATGGAACAAGGATTAGGACCCACAAGGAGCTTGATTGTTGCTAGTAGTTTTGTTCATTTTTGTTTTTGTAGGGGTGGTAATTTTTGCTTTTTCTTTTGGTTTTCAAGACAAGGTTTCTTTTCGTAACAGCCTTGGCTGTCCCAGAACTTGCTCTGTAGACCAGGATGGCCTCAAACTCTCAGAGGTCCACCTGCCTCTGCCTCCTGAGTGCTGGAATTAAAGGCCTGTGCTACCACCTCCCATCTTGTTTTGTTTTTTGAAACAGTCCAGGCAGACTTCAAATCTAAATCCTCCTGCCTCAGCTTCCTCTGGGATAACAGACATGTCACGGTGCCAGGCTTCTGATATTTTAATTTGTTAAACTGTAGCAGCCATAACAAAGACAGTGTGATTACTGCTGAATGACAGGAATACAGCAGAGTAACTGGGAGTTAGAAGAGGGGATGCTGGGCTGGCAGTGTGACTCAGTGCCAGATCTTTTGCCTAGGATGGGTGAGGTCCTGGGTTTCATCCCAGCACTGCAAAAGTGGGCAAAGAGGAAAGGTGGAGTTGGGGAGAGAAGTGCGGGAAGAGAGAGGTGCTAAACACCCGCAGAAAAAAATGAGCAACATTTCAGGGCTGTTTGGTTTAGTGGGCGGTATGAAAGATCCGGGAAGCAATGAGTTAAAAAGTGTATATGTAAAGCTGGGCGTTGGTGGTGCACACCTTTAATCCCAGCACTTGGTAGGCAGAGGCAGGCGAATCTCTGAGAGTTCGAGACCAGCCTGGTCTATAGATCAAGTTCCAGGACAGGGTCCAGAGTTATACAGAGAAACCCTCTCTCTAAAATAAAAAGAAAAAAGAAAAAAGGAGAGAGAAACCCTGTGGAAGGGGGTGGTGGTGGTGCTGATCATATCATTGAAAAAGCTGAAAAACAAAGGCTTTTATGGGGGGGGGGCTGTTTTCTGTATCCATGACACATCTAAGTTATAATGAGCAAGATGTCACAATTCAAAAAAGACTGGGGTCCTGGGGGATAGATCATTGGCTCCTGCTACCAATCCTGATGGCCTGAGTTTGAACTTGGGACTTACAAAATAGGAGAGAGCCAACTTCCACACATGCACTGAGAATAAAAATAAATATAAAGAAAAACCTAAAGCTACTATTGAAAAGATATCCTGGAAAACTGTGGGGGGAATTAGGTATCTCAAGCAATTCCTTCCTTCCTTCCTTCCTTTCTTCCTTCCTTCCTTCCTTCCTTCCTTCCTTCCTTCCTTCCTTCCTTCCCCACCTCTCTCACACTCTACTGGGTGGGGGGAAGGTTGGGTATTTTTTTTGTTGTTTATTCGTTTTTCTCCGAGACAAGGTTTCTCTGTAGCCCTGGCTGTCTTGGAACCTACTCTGTAGATCAGCTGGTGTCTCACTCAGAGATCCACCTGCCTCTGTCTCCTGAATGCTGGAAATAAAGACCTGCGCCACCACCCCTAGGAGGCATTTTCTTTCTTTCTTTCTTTCTTTCTTTCTTTCTTTCTTTTTTTTTGTTTGTTTGTTTGTTTGTTTCGAGGCAGGGTTTCTCTGTGTAGCTTTGGAGCCTATCCTGGCACTTGCTCTGGAGACCAGGCTGGCCTCGAACTCACAGAGATCCGCCTGCCTCTGCCTCCCGAATGCTGGGATTAAAGGCGTGCGCCACCAACGCCCAGCTGGAGGCATTTTCTTAATTAAAGTCTTATCCTCTCAAATGACTTTAGCTTATGTCAAGTTGACATAAAACTATCCAGAACAGGGTCTCTCCATGTAGCCACATAGCCTGGAACTCACTCTATAGACCAAGCTGGCCAGAGATCTGCCTGCCTCTGCTTTCCAAGTACTAGGACTAAAGACATGCATCACCATGCCCGTCTCAATCAGTTTGTTTATTTTTTAGTTTTTATTTTATTATTTTATGTGGATGAGTATTTTGCCTGCATGTATGTATGTGTAACACATGTATGCAGGGCCCACTGAGGTCAAGAAGGCACTGGATGCCCTGGAACTGGAATAAAAAGCAGTTGTGAGCTGCCATGTAGGTGCTGGGAATTGAACCTGGGACCTCTGGAAAAGCAGCAAGTGTTCTTTTTGTTTTTGTTTTTCGAGACAGGGTTTCTCTGTGGCTTTGGAGGGTGTCCTGGAACTAGCTCTTGTAGACCAGGCTGGTCTCGAACTCACAGAGTTCTGCCTGCCTCTGCCTCCCAAGCACTGGGATTAAAGGCATGCGCCACCACCCAGGGCAGCAAATGTTTTTAACTGCTAAGCCATCTCTCTAGGCCCAACAATTAATTTATTTTTAACTTTCCCATAGACTTGACTTATTCATTTACTATGCATTGGTTTCTTTTAGTATTTTACTTCATTTTATGTGCATAGGTCTTTTGTCTTCATGTGCCTCTGTGCATCACAGCATGCCTGGTGCCCAAGGAGGCCACAGGAGGCCATTGGATCCCCTGGAACTGGAGTTACACATGGCCATGGGCCACCATGTAGGTGCTAGAAATTGAACTAGGGTCCTCTGGAAGAGCAGCCAGTGCTCTCAATTGCTGAGCTATGTCAGTAACCCCAAATTTATTTATTTATTTGTTTGTTTAGTTTTGTTTTTTGAGACAGGGCTTTACCATGTTGTCCAGGCTGGCCTTCAACTCAAATCCTTCTATTTCACTCTCCCAAATTCTAGGTTTACAAGTGTACACTGTCACCCAATAAAGTCCTTGAGTGTTCACTTTGTCTCTTTGGCTTATTTAGGACAAATAAAGAAACTCAAGCTCAGGGTAGATGCTCAACAGACATCAGTCTCCCTCTTGAAAAGTCATGTAGACACACTGCTTATGTGCCATGTGCCTGGTGCAATTTGTTTGTTTGTTGTTTTTGTTTTTTGAGACAGGGTTTCTCTATGTAACAGTCCTGGCTGTCCTGAAACTCACTTTGTAGACCAGGCTGGTCTTGAACACACAGAGATCCACCTGCCTCTGCCTCCCAGGTGCTGGGATTAAAGGCGTTCAACACCTCTGCCCAGCTGGCTGGTGCAAATTTTAATACGGATTTCCAGATCACCTAGAGGTCTGATATCTGATAGCCAGTTAATCACCCTAAATGAAGGTGTTCCGTATCTAGCATAAACCAGTAGCACAAGCCCAAATTTACACAGTTCAAAGTAAACTTTCAAACATAAACCTCTACTTTGAGACCAACACTCCCATTCCTACAGAAGGTTTATCAACTTCCCATTATCAAAAGAACGTAGTTTATTATTAGGACAATACAGCCCGCTAATAGTCCTGGATTTACATGTTTGCACAGCACTTTCCTATTCTTTTATAATGTGTTCGGCAACTCCTGAAAAGTCCACAGTCTCAGCTCTTCTCCAGGGAGAAACATGAGAGCCTGGGTGCCTGGGTCAGGGTGATTCAGGCAGAGTCAATATTGGAACTCTGAACCTTGGGCCCCAGAGTCCAGCTCCTAAGGCCTCTGGCTCTGGTTAATCCCACAGTGCTTCTCTCTTAAAGGGCTGTGATTCTTGGAGGCCTGGGGACCCAATGTCAGTTTGCAATGCTTTCCCCTTCGAAATAGCAGTCAAAAATAAACGGCCTGAACGCTGGCAGTTAAGACTATCTGACTTTAAAGGTCTCGTTCTGCATCTGTCCCTTTTGCAAATGCAGAACTTAACTGTGTGGGTACGACCGAACAATTTCTATAATTAATGTAGCTTGGTTAATGATTTTTTTTTTTTTTTAGAGCCTTCAGTTCAGACTTGTGAAATTCAAATCAAAGAGGAGAGTCTAAAGCATTTGCTTTTTTTGTATGTTTGTTCAAGTTAGTGTTATCTTGGACACCTGAGCCCCTGACAGCCATGGGCTGGCCTGCTGGCACTGACCTCATAAAGGCAACAGTTAGGACTGTGTATATAAGGGTTTAAAAGATTATTTTACCAGAATAAAGTTACTGTGTAGTCATTGGCATGAATGGCATGTCTTCCTACTAACAAATTGAAGGGCTTAGGAGCACCTAAAATTAAATGGAGGCTTACAAAAAAATAAATAAGTAGGTCAAAACAATTGGGTTACTGATAAAATTGGGTATCTTTGGTTAAAAAAAAAAAAAAAAAAACCTGCTGAGGTTTCTGAGAATGTCTTTGATGTAGTCTTTAAAACCCATTTACAGCCGGGATGTGGTCCACACTCTAGGAATTAGAGGCCAACCTGGTCTACAAACCAAGTTCCAGGACAGTTAGAATTACACATTGAAACACTGTCTCAACAACAACAAAACAACCAACCAACCAAACAAAAAAACCCACATTCATATTTTTTTCCTCATCCAACATCTCTTTTAATTTTGTCTTTTAATTAAAACTAAAGATCCAGGGCAGGTGGCCCATACCTTAATCCTAGTGTTCAGGAGCTAGACACAGGAGGATCAAGAGTTCAAGACTACCCTTGGCTATATAGCAAGTTTCAGGCCAACCCAGGCTACAGGAGACCTTGTTTCAAAATAAATAAGCCAATAAGAGAAAATAAAAAATAAATGTAAAGAGAGCTAGCTACACAACTCACACCGGGCCATGGAGATAGCTCAGAGAAAACCAGGCAGAAGCTCATCTGGCAGATAAAAACCTGATAACAGTGTTTCTTCAGGGCTGCCTCATGCCTTATTTTATTCCCCTACAAAATTAAACTTGTTGCTAGCTGGGTAGCCATGATGACATACACCGGAAAGGCTAAAACTGGAAGATCACTGAGAGTTTAAGGCTAGCCTGGGCTACATATCTAGACCCAACCTCAAAACAAGAAAAAAAAGAATAATAGTTTACACATCAACTAATGTGGTCCCGTGGGATATGACCATAAGCTATCATTTATTATTATCAGCTCTTTTTTTTTATTATTTATTTGGAGACAGGGTCTTTCTACATAGCTCTGGCTGGCCTTGAACTTCTAATCTTCCATCCTGCTTCCACTTCCAGAGCACCAAGAGTACAGGCAAGTGTCACTGTGCCTGGTTGGTTGTTTTTTGCAGTACTGGGGCACTGAACTCAGGACTTCATGCTCGCTATAGAGGCCTGCTACCTACTCTGCTCCATCTCCAATCCCAGCAGGTGTGTTTTTATCTACCAATCCATTTTTAGACAGCACCCCAAACTGGCCTCAAACTTGCTATGTGGCCAAGAATGACCTTAAACTTCTGACCCCCCTGCTTCTACTTTCTGAGTACTGGGATTACAGGCACCACCACACCCAGAATGTGAGGTGTAAAGGCTTCCAGCTCAGTAGAGGAGGCAGCCATCTTCCCACCTGAGACTTAGCCCCTAAAGGCCCTTTCCCAAAGAAACAAACAAACAACAACAAAAATGTGCCCAAAGGCAAGGTATAAAAATTTTATATTTTATGTATTTATTTACAGGTTTTAACCTTCAGTGTATTCACTAATTAAAACACTGTAAATCTTTCCCTAGTATTAAGATAATCGCAAACTGACAAAGCACCGAATCCCAAGTCAGCCACAACAGACAGCAGCCCATCCACATCCATCCTCGACTCGTGCCAAGGTCGGTATCACGTAATTCTTGAAATTTTCACTATGAATGAATAGCCGTTTTGTAAGGATTATCTATTCAGGCAGAAAAAAATGGGGGAGGGGATGAACACAAGAAACAATTCCCTATTCAACTGGCACTGAGTAAGCTCCCAAGTATGAAATGCTTTGTTTTTTATTTATTTATTTTTATTTATTTTTTTCTTACCTACCTTAGGCCTGGAATCTGTGCAAAGAAATACATCTTGTGAGATTTTTCTAGAGTCCTGGTATGGATGGTGGAAACACTGGTGTCAGGCCTAACTTTATTAAACAGCCAGGCGGACTGAAGCCCAGAGCTGTCTGTTTGCATTTCAACACCCTTCTTTTGTTTTCCATCCCTCAAAAGGCTCAACCAGTTCAAACAGCAGGTATGGCAGTTGGATCAATCTACTGACCCTAGGATACTCTGGAGAGAAATTGACAAACAGTGCGGCTATTTTGCTAAAACACAGTCAACCACTTACTCCATCCGACAAACCTCACCAAGCTCAAGCGGGACTGTCTTGTTAAAAATTTACCTCAGGTTGTTCTTCTTCCCTCGGTGCCCAGAGAGGGTAGAGTGATGGGGGTGGGGCAGAACTCACTCCTGGGTAAGTACCATTAGAGTGTTGAGATGTTCACAGGAATTCACGGGCCTCCTAGCACCTCCCTGATTCTGAGAAAAGCTACCTCTGTCATTTTCCGCTGATCAAGCTCTCACAGGAGCTGCTCAGAAATCAAGAGTGGAGAGACCTGGGAGGGTGGGTAAAGGTCCAGGTATCCAGCCACCTCTGGGCTGGTGGGTAAGTCCTGTCTCACCCACTCAGATGACTGTGCGGTCAGGTTCCGGGACATGTCCCAGAGGGTGGCTTTCTAAGTGACTGAAATTCCAAGAGGCATCCGAAGATAAAAGTCTGCATAGCAAATCCTCCGGTTCTAGGAGAACAGTCTGTGATGAGGAGCCCATGGAGACACAGATCAGAGAGAGTCCAGGTGCTGCAAGGTTTGTTTGCTCAAGTTCTCAGGTACAGTTGTGCTGTGCCAGGCCCAGAAACTGAGGCAGTCCCTAGGACTCCCAATCCGAAGTTCTGGGATTCTTGGGTACTATGCTAGATTTAATGATCACAGGGAATTCTAAGCCTCAGAGTCCTAGTTAAGAGTTATTATTGCTGTGATGAAAAATACCATGACCAAAAACAACTCAGGGAGGAAAGGGCTTATTTGGCTTAAACTTCCACATTCTAGTCCTTCACTGAAGGAAGTCAGCACAGGAACTTGCACAGGGCAGGAACCTGGAGGTAGGAGCTGGTGTAGAGGTCACGGAGCGGTCCTGCCTCCTGGCTCGCTTCCCATGGCTTGCTCAACCTGCTTTCTTACATACTACAGGACCACCAGTCCAGGGATGACCCCACCCACAGTGGGTTGGGCCCTATCCCATCAATTCACTAATTAAGAAAATGCTCTACAGGCTTGCCTACAGCCTGATCTTATTGCCTAGAGATTGATTTTTTTTTAAATACAGGTATTTATTACAGTTTTTATGCTATTTTTTTTTATAAAATACATTCAGAATTTTATTGCTTGGAGAAAACAGCATATGAAATCACAAGAACATCAAAATGAAAAGTCACTAGGCTTCAAACACAGAATACATTACCAGATGCAGTGAAATATTAATTAACAGGAAGTCTTGATCTTATGAAGACATTTTGTCCACTGGGGTTCCCCTCTCTGATGACTCTATCCTGTGTCAAGTTGACAAAAATTTACCCCCACACTTGATAAGTCAGCCTATAATAAAGAGGTAGTAAGAGACAAAGAGCTCCCTGGTCAGCACCAATGGATGGCTCTGACCCCCTCTGACCTCCTTCCAATTTGTGCAATGAGGAACTTGGAATGTTCTAGACCTGTTGGAGATACCAGCCTGTGTGTGTGTGTGTGTGTGTGTGTATATATATATATATATATATATATATAATATTTTTTTTTTTTCAATTGGGCTTCTGCTTCCTCTCACATTCCTACCTTTAGACTCCATGGTGGTCTGTTTCTGTGATATCCTCTGTCAATTCCTTAAACTTACCCACTGTCTATAAGTCTGTCTGGACAGCAACTCCAGCCCTGGAGTAGCCCAATCACTGCCCCCCTCCCCTTGCTTGCCATGGTCAAAGCTCATGGTCACCTGTTCATGACACTGACAACTGTGTTGTGTTCCTCTTTAACACCGCCCCCACCCCCTGCCCCAGGGTTTCTCTGTATAACAGCTCTGGCCATCCTGGAACTTGCTTTGTAGACCAGGCTGGCTTTGAACTCACAGAGATAACCTCTGCGCGCTGGGATTAAGGCATGCACCACCACCGCCCACTTCTCTTTGACTCTCTGCAGTGGCTATTTCAAAGCTTCACCCCACTGTCACATTCCTAAGACACCTGTCTCTCCTTTTGCTCCTGATGCTCAGGGTTCTAGACCTCCTTCATTGCTCACAACTGCCTTCCCTTCTAGCGTCTCCTCCGAGATCAACTCCCCCTTCCGGGCTCTGCCTTGCCCTCCTTCATCATCACCCACACAACACATTATCACCTTTTTATCAGACAACATATCAATTCCATGAGAAATTTTCCTGGTTCTGCCTTCAATTCTAGCAACTAACCCTTAGCACAAGAGGCCGAGTCACCTCTAGCCTCTTGACCTCTGCTTTGAACAGTGCCCCTTTCAGGCTACCTTTGGCAGTGACCTTCTGAGATCACATCTCAGAGCAGGCTTCTCCACTGCTCAAAGTCCTAACATGGCTTTCCACTTACTCAGAGGAGAAACTGAGTCTCTCCACATTCCCCAGACCCTACCAGCACTGTCAGACGAGAACATCCTGTCACGGTGGAAAATGACGGGTGTCCATCTCCCCATCCAGCCTCTGACTACTGGAAGTGTGGGGCTGCTGTGTCTAAGGAAGGGAATGTTTTCCCTTGTGTGTTGAGACAGTCTCGAGAATCTCAGGCAAGCCTCCAATTCTCTCGGTAGCCAAAGTTGACCTTGAACTTTTTCCTTTTTTTGCCTTTGGGTTTGTTTTTGTTTGTTTTATTTAAATTTATTTTTGTGTGTGTGTGCATTAGTGTGAAGGTGTCAGATCTTCTGGAACTGGAGTTACAGACAGGTGTAAACTGTCATGTGGGTGCTGGGAATTGAACCCGGGTCCTCTGGAAGAGCAGCCAGTGCTCTTAACCAATGAGCCATCTCTCCAGCCCTTGTTTGTTTGTTTTAGGCTCAGTCTCACTACTTATCCCTGGCTGGCCTCAAGCTCACAGAAATCTGCCACCCTCTGTGATCTGGAGCTTCTTATCCCCCCAGCACTGGGCTCACAGGTATGTGCTGCCACCCTCGGTTTTATGCAGTCCTAAGGATTAAATCCAGGGTTTTGTGGATGCTAGACGAGCACTCCACCAACAGAGCAACTCATACCCAGCCCCAGTTCTTTGCTTTTCAGATGTCTGCCATTTAACCCCCTGGTTCTGGGTTACCATACTACAGAGCACAGCTCCACACGGTTAACTCCCATCTACCCTACACCTCTTGCCTAAGCCTGCGTTCTGCTGTACAAACTACAACAAAGCAGGCGTGTGTTCCTCTGCAGCTCCATCTTATCAAACATCAAAGCTGGGGCTGGGGCAGAGTGCTTGCTTAGCATGCATGCAGCCCTAAGTCCGGTCCGAACAGTGCTGGGTGGATTAATGAATGAGTGGTAAAGACATTTCTGGTCTTTATCTTCAGGGTTTATGTGACCTAGAGATTGCACCCATCTCTGACTTCAGTTCCTTCCCCACTCTTTTCCACGTTCGCTCCCGTTTAGCGACAACACTGCCCTACTTCGTGGAGCATGTCATTCATTCTGTTGCCTTGGGCCTTTGCTCACGCTGTTCTCTCTCCTCAGAACACTCTCTGCCCAGTGTTGATATGGACTGATCAGTGTGCCTGTACTTCCTCCAGCTGACCCAACCCTACCCAAACTGAAAACCATGTTACAAACAGCAACCCCCTAATCTCACTCCATCCACATATGCTGCCTGTTCTTCACAGCGCTGATCTCCCTCTGATATATTGTTTCTTTGTTTGCATATCATCTGTCTCCTGGGCAAGGGTAGAGTTTACAAAAATACTAATACCCAGCACAGAACAAGCATTCAAGAACAATAAGAGTGCTGAAATAAGAATGCATGGAAGGACGGTTTCCTGGTGTGATGACTTCCAACAGTCTCCACCTGAGCCTGGGACCGAGCATGTCTCTGCAGCTGCTCCCTGGGAAGGGGGTGAGTGTGGAGTGTGGTTCCCTAAAGACAGTGCCCTCACTTGCACTAGGGCAGCCCTACCTCAGCTCTATTAGTTCCTGTCAGCATTGCTGCATCCTTCTTACTTATCCAAAGAGACAGGTGAAATCCATTACTCATGCTTAACCTGTGTGCCCTTCACCTTGCTCCTCATGGTGGGGCCTTCACAGCCAACTTTTCTAAGGGCAGCGACGAAGACGAACTAAGTGACCACACAGCTCCACCATTCATCTTTTCTTCTTCCTCTAAGGCCCTTCTTACACAGTTGCCATTACATTTTCAAAATGCCATGCTAAATACTGTCAGGCTGATGTTTGGAAATTCTGCCTCTGAGAGCCATTATCTATTCTAAAATTGTCACAGTCAGCAAATAAAGTAGTGGTCAGTAAGCTTAAAGCCAGGCCAACAGAAAGAATTCACTTCCTCCTAACTTGCTAGACAAAGTAAAGGCTACTTTCCCCCGTTTCTTATATTTTACATGTCAATGAGGCACAGTCATGACTTCAAGTCATGCAGTAAAAATAATTTGTGCCACTAGGTTCTAATTGTGTACACCGTGAAAACTTCTTTTGGAAATGTCCAAATATACACATCCGCTTGTTTTTAAATCCTGTTGTTTTCCGTTGTTAACTGGGTAGAAGCACCCATGACTAGAGAAATGTGCAATCGTAGTCACCAGACAGAAAAGTAGAGCTGTGAGGACTCCTGTTTCTTTGCTTGTCAACAATAGGTGACAGGTAAAGCAATTTGCTGTACAGTACAGACTCTGTGACATCTTAGGCAAAGATTGAGGCCTCCCGAGTCCCCTGCAGACAGGGTAGTTTCACCCAAATCTACTGATTATCCTTCAATAGTGAGGTGTGTGTGTGTGAGAGAGAGAGAGAGAGAGAGAGAGAGAGAGAGAGAGAGAGAGAGAGAGAGAGAGAGAGAGAGAGAGAGAGAGAGAGAGAAAGACAGAGACAGACACAAAGAGTCAGAAACAGAATGAATCTCCATAGAAGACCTACATATGTCTCTCATGACACCATTCACTTATGAATTGCAAATTACATTTCAAAATTACTTCTCTCAAAATACCCAGACACCTGACCACAGACTGCCAGCCTAATGCTAAAATAGGCACCTTGATCAGCTCACCCTGTGACTTTAACCACGCAGCTGCATCTGACCATGTAATAGATATCTTTGCCAAAAGAAATATGAACGACTCTGGGAACTGATTACACACTTGGGATTGGTCCAAGCTTGCAGGAGTGATGGCTCTGTTGTCTGGAGTGTCTCAGGGCCAGGACACTTTTCTCAGCGAGCTGGCTCTATATCGTGAAAGCAAATAGGAGAAAGTCAGTTGTGCACAGAATGGCTCTTTGCCTAATATGGGAATAGCAAACCAACTGTCAGAACGTTAGCTTTGGCTCACAGCTGATGATTCACCTTCAAAGTTGTGCAAAAGAAAATGAGGGCAAGCCATTTGCAAAACAATTTATAATGTGTATCAGGAATCATAAAAATGTCTAGTCCCTTTGACACAGTAACCTTTCTGAAACCCAAAGAATGATGCAAATGAAAAGATGTTTGATATACAACCTGAGTCCATCTAAGTACTCAATAATAAGGAAAACGGAAATTATAGTGATCTTCCTACTGAAATGTTACACAGCCATTACAAATTAATTAGGAAACTGTCACCACATAGAAAAACACCAAAGACAATGTCAGATGCAGAATATAATTATATAGCCATATGTATTTTACAATTGCAATCATGTTCAAATATATCTGTGCAGAACAACAGGAGTATGAGTATTTAATACTCATCTATAGCTTTTTAAAATGTCAATTTATCATTTTAATATTTTTTAAAAGAAGGAGGAGCTAGGATGCTGGTAATCCCATAGCTGGGCACCGTGTCTCAAAATCAAAGCAGAGAGAGAGAGCCTATGAGATAGAGGCAGGAAGAGAGAGAAGGGTTTATATACAATGCTCCACATCACCCTCTATTTAAAGCCTTTAACAGGTGCATATGGTGACCTTGCCTGAGCTTTGACCCCAGCAGAATAAGCAGTCGGCTTTTCTTCTGCTCTCACCACTTCCCAGGATGCAGTGGGCAGGTAGTGGCTCTTTCCCCAGAAGCCCTGGCTCAGTCCCTTCTGAGGAAATCAGGGTTAGGAGTCTGGACCCAAACATTTTGTTATTTCCAAGGAAGACCTACTTAAAAAACCTAGGGCCCACTGCACTCCCATACCCACTCCTGTTTCTGGATGGCACATAAGTTTCCCAGACTAGACTTTGGACCCACTACTAAGAAAATGCATGGAATCACACAAGCATGAGATCTTTGTTTTGATGTTTGCTTCTCAAAAGATACACACACACACACACACACACACACTCAGAGAGAGAGAGAGAGAGAGAGAGAGAGAGAGAGAATGGGTTCTGGGCTCCTCTCTACACAGGAAAGATGAAGAAGAGTTGGCAATTGCTGGATTTGACATTAGCTTTCAGTTCTGCCTTCACATATACTGGTTCTTTGTGTGTTTGTGTCAAATAAGCATAAATAGGGGGAAGAAGAATTAACGTCTACTACAGATCTGCTTCACTGTCTGGGGAGCTGAGAGGTGGGCCAAGCAGCCACCCAGAGTTTGATGGCAGGAAAAGAGAATGAGTCCCACAAAGTTGCCCTCTGACTTCCACTCGCATGTCATGGTATTGCAGACAGCTGCTCACACACAAGCCCGCAACAATAATAAATAATTTTTTTTTTAAAAAAGAATTCAGGTGTGTAGGCCACCATAGCCGTAGATGAGCCAATTCCTAGCCAACTCCTTGATTCACTCCCACATGTCAGTAAATAATAAGGAATGAAAAAAAACTACTTTCATTACCAATACATATGAATTATACTGCTTCAAATTAATGTTTGTCGATAATTATTTGAAGAGAAAAAAATTAATTTTACAAGATCAAAAAAAAAAATCTATCAAGCGTTTTCCAAGCCATCATACCCAAGTTGCTTAAAAATTGTGGAGCCCTTGGGTCAAGGAGACAGTCAAGTCGGCTCTCAGCAGAAAATGTGCTGCTCTGCAGGAAAATGGCCACTTAAGCAAGAGTGTGGAAATGATTTATCTCCCAGTGGTAAAGTCGGATCTTCACTTCGGCTCCGTCACAACTGCACATCAGTCAGGAGTGACGCTCCTAAACAAAGCAGGGCACTCAAGTGGCCAGAGAGCTGGAGACCTAACATGCTAAAATTACCTTAATAAAAGTTAAATTACCCACATCCCAAAGAATAAAAAGCCCACTGACAACAATAATGTTTAAATTAAGAACAGCAGAACATAAAGCAGATCTATGTCCACTGCATAAACGGTGACTTCCAGGATTGGTGACAGGAAGCAGGGGTGTTAGAGTGACAGGACTCAGGCAGGAGTTAAAAGAAAAGAGCCTGGGCCTGGGCAGAGGCTGCTGTTTATCTTCTCCACCGTAGTATTCCGAGCCCAGAAAGGCACTCTGAGTGAATGAATGAATGAATGAATGAATGAATGAATGAATGCACAGATAAAGTAACAGCTTTCACCAAAATGACAGCACAGTTCTCCTATGAAATTAAAAGTCACATAAGCTTACCTTAAATCAGAGAAGTGGATATGTTTGCCTCGTTTTGCATTTAGATAACTAATGTCAAAGTCTAGCTCAGGCTTCACATTTAGGAGGTGGCTAAGATATGAATATAATCCTTCAGGTCATTTGCAAAAGATCATGTCTGAGAAGGCGATCATGTTAGAGTTTCATAGACTTCTTCCTAAATCGACTGCCTCTGTTTCCTCTCTGACCCCAACACCTGACAGTGCCTGCTACTAGAACAGATTCAGAATTTTGAAAATGAACAAATGAAGCCGGGCAGAGGTGGCGCACACCTTTAATCCCAGCACTCAGGAGGCAGAGGCAGAAGGATCTCTGTGTTCCAGGCCAGGCTGGTCTACAGATGGAGTTCCAGGAGAGCCAGGGCTACACAGAGAAATCCTGTCTCGGAAAAAAAACAAACAAAAGAGGAGAACAAAAAGGAAGAAAATGAATGAATGAGTTATTGAATAGAAATTCTAACGTCTGTGTTTGTAATGTATTGCTGGCTTGAAAATATCCCCAGCTGCCACTCTGTTACAGGCAGTACAGGATGGAGTATTTTTTTTTTGGTCTGGATTTCATTCTGTAGTCCAGCCTAGCCTAGAACTATGCAGCCCAGGCAAACATCAAATTTACAGCAATTCTCCTGCCTCATTCCCCTCATTTGCTGTGAGTACAGCTGTGAGCTGCCATAGTTGGCTACAGATTGTTTTTACTTTGTTGTTGTTTGAGGTACTGAGGCGAGCAGTCTACCTCTGACTAAGCTCCCTCCCTGGCCCCTCAGAATTGTTTTTAAATAAGATTTGATGAGAGGCTTTCTAAGTAATTGGCATATTATTCATGGATGAGTGATCAAGGTCTCCCCCTTCCACAGTGAAGTCCCTGACAGTTCAAAGACCAAGGTGCTGTCAAATTTAAGGAAGACCTCTTTACCTTAAATATATATAAGATTAAGATGCTAAATGGCGAGACCAGCCTGGTCTACAAGAGCTAGTTCCAGGACAGCCTCCAAAACCACAGAGAAACCATGTCTCGAAAAACCAAAAAAAAAAAAAAAAAAAAAAAAAGGAAAAAGAAAAAAGATGCTAAATGGTCAATAATAGTGATGTATGCCTACAGCAGCACTCGAAAAGCTGAGGCAGGAGGATTGCTGCAAATTTCAGGCTACCCTGGACTACAGTGTGACTCAAAAAAAGGAAAAAACGAAAATATCTCTAACCCCAACTCAAAACAAAGAAAACTAACAACAAAAATCAAAAATTTACATGTGACCAGTGGCAGGTTTCCACCTCAGCCATCTGAAAGTCACTGCTCAGTGGTCCCTGAGATTGCTGAAGGGGTTTAAGTGTCATTGCAGAGTCATACAAAGTCTTATTTGTAGAAATGCAATGGAGACTATTATACTTTTATTTTGCCTTAGCCTAGCAACTATAAAATATTTTTTTTGGTCATTTCTTTATATGACTATAGCTGGATTCTAAGGAAGAGTTCACTTTGCAGGCCTCTTTCCCGAGACAGGGTTTCTCTGTGGCTTTTGGAGCCTGTCCTGGCACTCGCTCTTGTAGACCAGGCTGGTCTTGAACTCACAGAGATCTGCCTGCCTCTGCCTCCCAAGTGCTGGGATTAAAGGAATGCGCAACCAACGCCTGGCTTGTAGGCTAGGCCTCTCTCTTCAACAGCGCCTGTAGTGAGCTCTCCTTAGATCTTTCTATGGTGACTGGTTCAGTGCAACTTTAACTATCACGACCCTGTAACCCAGGTGGGTTCTTCAGATGTGCTGCATCTACAGAACTGATCTATTTTGTTGGCTAAATCTTACAGATGAATAACAGTTTCAAGTCCTGGTAAGATCATCCAGCAAGTAATAGTGGTTTGCAGCCAAGCCGGATGACCTGAGTTCAATCCTCCGTACACCCACAGTAGAAGAGAGCCAAAGCCTGCAAATGTCTTCTCATCTCCACACATGTTCTATGCACATACTCCCTCTCTCTCCCCTTCCTCCCTCTCGCTCACTAAATAAGTAAACAGTGGGTACCTTTAATCCCAGCACTTGGGAGGCAGAGGCAGGCAGATCTCTGAGCTCAAGTCCAGCCTGGTCTATAGATGGAGTTCCAGGACAGCAAGGACTACACAGAGAAACTGTTTCAAATGCCCACCCCCCCCCAAAAAAAAAAAAAGAAATGGAGGGAAAGAAGGAAGGAAGGAAGGAAGGAAGGAAGGAAGGAAGGAAGGAAGGAAACAGATCTAAAGTCACCTGCTGTCAACTCTGGGAGCAGAGCATCACCTGTTTTGTCCACCAGGACCTCAGACAATAAGGCAGCCCATGGGTACCATTTGCAGAGGGAATCTGTTTAATGAGTGCTAAGAAGACAGAAGTTTGTACGCACAGACTCCTGAGCAAAATCGATTCCTTTCCACTCGGGCAATCTCAATTTACGGGTGTGTTTAACAAGCCTCTTGGTCAGAATCCAATTCACAGAGATAACCGAGGAGCACTGAGTTCTAGCCCTTCGAGGGAAAGTGTTTCTTCTTAGGCCTCACTGTCTCTACCACATGCAAAATATCTGTCCCTGGCCTAGCATGGTGGTGCTTGATCCCAGCTCTGAGTGGGCAGAGGCAGATGCATTTCTGTGAGTGTGAGGCCAGCATGGTCTACATAGTTTAACACCAGCCAGAGTAACTTGATGAAACCTACTTTGAAAATAAAGAATGAGCTAGGGTAGAGTGCTTGCCTAGTGCATAAAAGCCCGGCACACGCATACGCGCGCGCGCGCACACACACACACACACACACACACACACACACACACACACACCACCACCACCACCACCACCACCACCGCAACCACCACCGCCACCACCACCACCCCCGCACAATGGGAAGGGCAAAGTCAAGACCTGAATGTACCATCCCTTCTCTCATTCACAGCTGACTCTTCATCGCCTCATGCTGTGAGTTTGAAGTTATAAACTACTTCTAGTGGATCCTAGCCAGCACTCTTAAAAATTAAAATACGATAAATCATATCAGAGGTCAATAATAGAAATCACATTTCTGTAACAGCTCAGTAAGTTTATGGTGTGCATTCTAGCTGATGTAAATTTATTTTTTACCGTGCAGGTCATGGGGAAATCATTTGAAAGCTTCCACAAAATCAATAATGAAGTTCTCCCTCCCTCCCCCAATCAGAAATTAAATTTTAAGCAGTAGGCCTGGTACTACAGACCTGAAATCCAGGCATTTAGGATGTTGAAGCAGGAGGATCATGAATTTGAGGCCAGCATGGACTTCATAACAAATTCTAGGCCAGCCGGGACTACAAAACAAGACTATCTCAAAAAACAAAAGAAGGCCAGGTGGTGGTGCATGCCTTTAATCCCAGCACTAGGGAGGCAGAGCCAACTGGATCTCTGCGTTCCAGGACAGCCTGGTCTACAGAGTGAGTTCCAGGACAGCCAGGACTACACAGAGAAACCCTGTCTCAAAAAGAAAACCAAAACGAAAAAAATACAATTACACACAATTGGCTAGGCGAGATGGCTCAGTAGGTACTGTTTTCCATGCAAACCTGACAACCTGAATCCAATCCTGGATCCCATAGGAGGAGAGGAGCATACATATTCTTCAATAGTGACCTAATCTAACCCTAGGGGCCCAGCCCCGAGGGAGTGTAGACAGAGTACCGTATTAAACACGGCTCCATCTCTTAGTTTTTGGTCTACCCATTATGCTATAACTAACAGCCAGCTTCTACCAGAAATCTCACACCTTCTGTGCTTCCCTTCGTCTGGCCACACTCTTCTCCATTTAGAGCTTCCTCCCGGTCCTTGGGCACTCACCTCCTACAACCACAGTCTCCAGCATTCCTTCAAACTCCTTCCTCGAGGTCCTGTAAAAGGAGTACCTTCCACGAACCAGCAGATGTGAACAAGAGTGACAGACGCTGTGCTTCCAGGTGGCCCTGGGCTTGCTTTTCCCAGGGGATAGACCAGTAGGACAGGATCTGAAAGGGGCCAGCAGGGAGTGGTTGTGTGGACCTCACAGCAGGTATGGCTGTTATTCCTGAGAAGAGTGGCAGCTGCCAGAGCTGCAGTTTGAAACTGGAGTGATCCAAGTGATTCCAAAGGGAACGGGTTGCAGTGTCATAAAAATGAGGAGAGAGCTGGGAAGTTCAGACAGACAGTGAGAAAATGATGGTTTGCCCCTGTGCAGTGAGGGAACCAACTGCAGACACACTCTGGGGACACAGCATGATATTCAAACATACTCTGGGGATAGAGCAGGATATCTGCCCATAGACTGAAGTGGGAAGAGCTAAGAAAGAGTAGGATTCCAGGGTCAGTGGGCCCAGGACCTTCCCATTCCATACACTGCTTTTCTGGCTTTCACACGTTTTCTGTATGCTCTTTGCTTGCCCAATTCCTTCATGTCTTTTGAGTCTCCATGATTCTAAACTAATGCAATTCTGACCGCACACACCCCCAGAGCCTTTATTTCTTAACACCTGTTTCATACTTGTTTTTTAATTTATTTATTTAGTTAGGTTTTTGTTTTGTTTTCTTTGAGACAAGGTTTCTCTGTATAGTCTTGGCTGGCCTTGAATTCATAGAGATCCACCGCCACTGCCCAGTTTTTTTTTTGTTTGTTTGTTTTGTTTTTTTTTGACATACATAGTGAGTCTCACTATGCAGCTTTAGTTGGCCTGGAGCTCAGTATGTAGATCAGGCTAGTCTTGAACTCATAAAGATCCACTGACCTTTGCCTCCAGAGAGCTGGGATTAAAGGTGGACAATACTATGCTCACTTCACGCCCTTCTTTGTCATAGACTTTACTTAAACCCCCTGAGAGAAAGAAATATGTCCGATTTTGTTTCAACTTTTGCACAATTTCATTACATGCCTTATATTTATGTTTTTTCTCTTGGCATGAGTATTATATATACAGATAATGCAATTTGATCAGATTCTCCCCACCCATCTGACTCTTGACTGCTGTTGACAGCTAACAGTACCTGGCACTCAATAAATATTGTTACAGAGTGATGTCATATCTTAAAGGAGATACTGAAAGCAGAGTTATTTTTGTGTGAAAAGTTAGATCACAATGTCAGATCTTGCCGGGCAGTGGTGGCGCACACCTTTAGTCCCAGCACTCAGGAGGCAGAGGCAGGTGGATCTCTGTGAGTTCGAGACCAGCCTGGTCTATCAGAGCTAGTTCCAGGACAGCCTCCAAAGCCACAGAGAAACCCTGTCTCCAAAAACCAAAACCAAAACCAAAAAAAACCAAAAAACCAACAAAACAACAACAACAAAAAAACAATGTCAGATCTTTTACTGTCTTTATATAGCCATTGACGTGTACATAAAGGAGATATTGGCCTACAAAGAAGGTGGTATAAAACAAGATATTTTTTTTTAATCTCTCTTTAGACTGTTAGTTTAATTCTACAACATTGTTGCCTGATATTAGGCTGTATTCAGCAAACAGAGCATCAGAAGCATGGAATATCAGGTTATTCATGCCTATAATTCCAGCACTGGGAGGTAGGAGCTGGAGTCTGAAGCTAGCCTGGGCTAGATAATGAGACCCTGCCTTAAAACAAGCAAGCAAACATGGTTTATTGTAAGTGCTCATTCATTCACTGTCCTTTTTCTGTTAAAGAAGGGACACTGACACTCATGTCTATTTTCCTGGTACTAGGAACTGAATTTAGGGCCTCGTACATGTTGGACAAGTACTGGACCACTGAGCTACACCCCCAGCCCTCCCTGTTTTCATTTTTCTTTCTTTATTTGATAAACAGGTTCTCATTAAGTTGCCTTGGCTAGCCTTGAATTTGTGATCTTCCTGCCTCAGTCTCCCCTGTGACTGGGATTACAGACCCGAGACATTCAATAGGGCCTAGCTACCCTTTCAAAAACTCATTCTCTTAAATCTGCTGGAAAATACTAAATAATGTCAAAATGTTTAAAAAAATGTGAGGTCTCGGGCTGGAGAGATGGCTCACCAGTTAAGAGCACTGGCTGCTCTTCCAGAGGGACATGGGTTCAATTCACAGCACCCACATGGCAACTCACAACTATCGGTAATTCCAGTTCCAAGTGATCTGGCACCCTCACACAGACACACATGCAGGCAAAACAACATTGCAGATAAAAATACATAAATCTTTGCTGGATGGGGGTGGAGCATGCCTTTAATCCCAGCACCAAAGAAACCCAAAGAACAAAACAAAATAACAACAAAGTGAGGTCTCCACAATAGAGCAAATGTGGTAGATAAAACTATATTGCTCTTATACAGGTATCCTACACAAATTTGCTAAAAAGTATCAATTCCTTAAAATAAAAAAGAAAAGTGAGTTATATCTTAATAACAATAACAAAAAATAGGCTTTCAAATAGAAGTGTCTACTCTCAATAACACCACATGCTTGAGAATCCTAGTTTTTTTATTTTTTTATTTATCTTATTGCCTTCCTGTATGTCTGTGTGTCAAGTCTCCTGGAACTGGAGTTACAGACAGTTGTGAGCTGCCATGTGAGTGCTGGGAATTGAACCCAGTCCTCTGGAAGAGCAGTCAGTGCTCTTAAGCACTGTGCCATCTCTCCAGCCCCCGAGAGTCCTGATTTAGGATAGCAAATTCAAATCCCAGGCTATTAAGGGCGAATCCCACCAGCCATGGTGTTATAGGCCTATAATCCAGAAGTTTGGGCCAGCCTGAGGCCTGCTAGGAGTTATATACTGAAAACCTGTCTCATAATAAAAGGGCTGGGGGAGATAGCTCAGTGGTCAAAGGAGAAAACCAATTTCCTCAAGTAATCTTCTAACCTACACACACACACATACACACACACACACACACACACACACACACACACACACAAAGCACCATGACATGCATGTATGTATATGGCACTCATGTACAAAATAAGTAAATAAATGTAGGCTTGATTCTATTTTAAAGAAGTTGAATCCTAAATATAAATAAGCAATAAATTTTATTTCCTTTTTTTTTAACCTTTTTTACTTTTTATTTATTTGTTTATTGGAAAAGATTGAGCAGTCTGACTAAACAGGAGTATAGCAGAGCTACACAGAGAATCCCTGTCCTGAAAAAACAAAAATAGAGAAAATTTTCAAAATATTGTCAAATTCTGTGTGTGTGTGTGTGTGTGTGTGTGAGAGAGAGAGAGAGAGAGAGAGAGAGAGAGAGAGAGAGAGAGAGAGAGAGAGAGTGTGTCTAGCATAGCCCAGACTGGCTTCAGACTGCTTTTGCAACTGAGCATGGCCTAGAACTTGATGCTTTTTCCCACCTCCTGAGTGCTGTAGTTTCAGGCGGGTAGGGACCACACCCAGGGCTTCAAGCATGCTACTCAAGTATTCTGCCAAATGAGGCCTCTCTCTGCGTTTTTTAAAGTTTGTTCTACGTACTGACAAGGAGCCCAGGGCCTTGCAGGTGATAGGCACGTATTCTACCACTAAGCTAAGCTCCAGCCCTGGTATACTTTCTAACTAATTTTTCTTTCATTCTGAAGACACATAAAAAATACTTTTCTTAGTAAAGTCTCACTATGCAGGCCTGGTTGTCTTGAACTTCCTGCGTAGACCAGGCTAGCCTCAAACTCATAAAGCTCTACCTGCCTGTCTTTTACAGCGTGTTATGTTTGGGGGAAACAAGATGAGGAAGACGGCATGTATGCTAAACTTCCTTACATTCATCTTTCCGATAGAAACTACAAAATAAGTCCAACGTTACTTTTGGTTGTGAGCCTAGGCTTTAATGGCTGAGCTATTCCTCCAGCCCTAACTCCAACATTATAAAGATGGAGGAAAACCTATCTTTTCCTTTTTGAGACAGGATCTCTTACAGCCCTGTCTAATCTGACACTCATAATATGGTCCAGAATAGCCTTGAACCTTGGGCAATCCCCCTGCTTCAGCCTCCCAAGTGCTGGGATCATGGATCTGAGTCACCAGGTTCAGTTTAAAAACTGTTTGATACTTTTTTTTTTTGTCTGCAACAGATGTGTTTTCCAGCTTGCAAATTCCAACCAACAGCACTGTAAAGTGTACACATTGAAAGCTGCAAATGCCCGAGTACCACAGCCATCAGAACAAAAGAATCATCAGTGGGAGAGAGATGGATCCTATAAAAAGGAGTAGATAAAAATAGAAGCTTCAGTCCCATGCATTCAGTCATCCCAGTCCTGCTGGTCAACCGCTTTAATGTAATGTGGGCAGTTAGCATTCCTTGGGCTCTAAGCCTACCCTGTCACATTGTCCTCTGCTCTTCTGGTCAGAAGAGTCCTGAAAACCAAGCAGGCAAGTATGTTTATATCCATTTTTTATTTATGCAGATGGTAATCGAAAAACAGGTAAGGGTCAGGAAATGGCTCAGAGGGTAAAGGCAATTGGGGCAAAGCCCGGTGACCTGCATTCCATTCCCAGAACCCACACAGGGAAGGAAAGAACCAAGTCCAAAAGGTTGCTGTATGACCTTCATCCATGCACTGTTCGAGCACACACACAAGTGCACACTCATTATAATAAACATTTTAAAATAAAATGTTGATTATGAAACAAAAACAGATGGAGCAGTTTCCTCCTAGTCAAGTGACTTAAAAGTTCTAGAGCCAGGAGAAGAGCTGACTGACACTTGGGGCTTGGGTTCTTTCTGCTAAGTCTAGCTGAAGGCTGGTGCTAGACTAGATCCTGAGTATTGCGGGAAGCAAGGGAGCTTTAAAGTCAAGCATGTTTGCAGCCTGGCGCCACCATTTCCAGTGATTCTCTGCTTAAAGTTTCTTTTTTCTTTTTTTTACTTTCTTTCTGGTTTTTTGTTTTGTTTTGTTTTGTTTTTCAAAACAAGGTTTCTCTGAGTAACAGCTCTGGCTGGCCTGGAACTCATGGATATCTGCCTGCCCCTACCTTCCAAGTTCTGGGATTAAAGGTGTGCACCACCACTACCACCTGGTTTATTCACTTCCCTTTTTTCTTTTTCTTTTCTTTGGTTTTTCGAGACAGGGCTTCTCTGTGTACCTTTGGAGCCTAGAACTCAATTTGTAAACCAGGCTGGCCTCAAACTTAGAAATTCGCTTGGCTCTGCCTGGCTCAAAGTTTAACACACTGTGTTCATCCTGTTATTCTGCCTTTGTCTGTCTGCAGAAGTAAACAAGGTAACACCAGTAGAGAGGATGTCCCTATCAAGCAGCCCACTCTTCAGGATGTACATGCTCTGTCAGGGCAGTTCTTTAGGTTTCTGCAAAATTGGACCTTCTAACCAATGGACTAGAGTTTGAGTCAGATACAAACTAGTTCTAACAGTTTGAAGTAGAAGCTCCTGCTGGCAGGAAGCAATGATTGAGACTCAGTCCCTTTGTCATTTATGGTTGCATGCTACAGTTGTCCCTCAAATGATGCCTACAAATTAAGACTTGTCTTCAAGGGATATCCTGTTGTTGTTTTGTTTTTCAAGATAGGGTTTCTCTGTGAAACAGTCCTGGCTGTCTTGGAACTCGATTTGTGGTCCAGGCTGGTCTGGAACTTACAGAGATCCTCCCGCCTCTGCCTCCTGATGCTGGGGATCAAAGGTGTGCACCACCACTAACCGACCGATTTTTTTTTTTTTTCCAAGGGAAGTCTTACTGTGTTGTCTAGTCTGGATTGGAGTTTTACTTGCCCCTGTCTTCTGGGATCACATGCATGGGCCACAATGCCTGGCTTCTCACCACAGGAATTTGGAGACTGACCCAGGGCTCCATGCATGTGAAGCAAACACTCTACCTACCACCCACCCTCAAGCCCTCTACCACTGCTAACAGTAAACCAAACCAACAAAGTCAAATTATAAAATTAAATTATAAAATTATCAAAACCATTTTCAACTACCTCTAAGTTAAAAGTGATGCTATATTTAAAAAAGAAAATTATTAAAATTTAACATTCGTTTATGTCATTGACAACAGGCTTTCACAGAATGAATAACAGGAATAACAGCACTTCCAGTATGAGCCAACTTTCTGGTTTCTTTGTTTCACTCTGTTCAAAGAATATACGGTGGCTTCAAATTCAAAATCCTCCTGCCTCTGCCTTCTAAGCACTGGGCATCACTACCTAGCTGAAATTAAACAAACGAAAACAAAAAAACAACCCTCCCCACACACCCCCTCTTCCTTAGTATCTTCCAATTATTTAATTTCTTCTTGGAACAGACATTTCAGTTTACCAAATAAAAACAATTCTTTTCTTGAAAAGCCTGTTTTGATTTACATTTTACAATAAACCCAAAGTGCTGAGTATTTGAAAGCCCTAGGAAGATGTGGTTTGTTGGGGAGAATCCAGATACTGTTTATAACTTACAAGAACAAAGAATTGAAACAGTAATCAGTTCAATGGCCCTAGGTTTCCCAGGCACACTCACCAGAAGTCAGGTTCCTAACATCCACACACACACAAACATCTTATTTATTGTGACCACTGTCCCCACCATCAGCTTTTGCTAGTATCCCA
The DNA here is from genome assembly GCF_003668045.3 of Cricetulus griseus. Lineage (NCBI taxonomy): Eukaryota > Metazoa > Chordata > Mammalia > Rodentia > Cricetidae > Cricetulus > Cricetulus griseus. The sequence goes on from NC_048598.1 coordinate 52,624,544, forward strand.
TTTGAAAACCCCCATTCTTAAAAAAGAAAAAAACTATATTCAGTCCCCAATAATAGGGGAAAAAAGAAGTATATTCAGTCCTCAGTAATTTGTGTTCTAACTACCTTATTACATTATTACAGATCAAGGGCATGAGTGCAGGAAGTGAGATAAATATGATCATCTAAATCACTGTTTACACATAGCAGATAAGCCATCACTGATCAAAGACAACTCTATATATTTTGAATTTCTGCTCTCACATTCAGCTGTCCAAATCCCAAAAGCTATTTCAGTACTGAACAATTTTAACAAACAGTGCTTCCAGGCTGCTCAAAGGTGCTTTTGCTCTTCAGTTCCAGATGGAGCAATTGGCTCAGCTGGTTGACAACATAATCCAAAGCAACCCTTTCTTACTAAATTACAAAATGTATGTCTATTTCTAACGTGGAAATCTGAAAAGTTATTTTCATAATTGAATGTCGTGGGAAGTCTTGAAATTATCTCATCATATAACCAATTTCTATAAATGTTACTTGCACATTGTAGAAAACTTGCTGCATTTATAAACAAGTTGACAGACTTTAAAGGCAAAAGGTATTTTCATCATCATCATCTTTTTTTTTTCTGGATACAGGGTCTATGTAGCTCAGGTTGCCCTTGAACTCATGATCTGTCTCAGCCTCTCAAGTGCTGAGACTACAGGTGTTCACTACACCATGCTGATTTAGAAATTTATAAGTTTAATGAGATGAAAGAGGAAACAAAATAGTAATATATTATTAAACATGCTAGGCCACTCTAGGAGCTGCAAGTACATTTTAATCTTTAAATATTGCCCTGTAATTCATGAACAGTAACCCACTGTCCACTCTGTCACTATTATCAATCTTCCAAATAAATTTAATTCAAGACTTATGTTTTAAAAGGAATACATAGTAAACAAGTCTATTAATATTCATCTCCCTGAGATCCTCTGTAACTGGCCATATAGAGACAAATCTGTCTCCACAGTTTTAAAAATTTGTTTTGTGAGCCATATCTAAAGTACTTCATACATTAGTACTTCAGAAAAGTACTCATTTACGTTAAGTGTAACCATGACCTATTTTTTTTTAAGATAATGCAATGCTTAGAATTCATGCAGTTGCCCCTCCAAATCTAAAGAAATAAAATTCTTGTTTTCCTCTGCTTTTTTAAATTAAAAACCATCTTATTTTACATATCAATATAAAATTTCTTACAACAGGATCCTAATTCAATTCTAAAATGCAAAATGAAAGGCTATACTTTTGCTGTTTTGAGACAGGGTAACCACTATAGCCTAGGCCGGCCTCAAACTCACAGCAATTCTCCTGCTCTCACTCTTTTAAGTTTTGGAAGTTCAAGCCCCAGCTACCATGCCCTGCTGGGAAGACTTATAATAAAAGTGGAAAACAATGTTCAGACCAACTAAAGTTGTTATGCATCTAAGATATCTCAAGTCATCTTTCTAGCCTGACCATGCATTCAGTTGTCGTGGGCCACTCAGTCAGCCTCTAAAATCCTTAGAAAGGCTTTCCAGTTCAATTCATAAATCAATCGAGGTCATGGGCAGGCTATTCATGGGGACCCTGAAGACACCTATGTGCAGTTCTTACTGTGTGTGAAAAGGGAACTCTCGAATGCTTGCTCATGGCTTTCTTGTAGGAAAGAGGCAAGTTTTCATATGACCAAACAAAAAATGGTGATGCTGCTGATCTTAATTTTGCAATCTCCTCTAAAATTTGAATCTGAAAATAACACTTTGAGACTTTAAAAATGCACTCATACCAAACTTACTGTTTAACACTTTAGATTTCATGTTTTTTAATTTTTGAGGCAGGGTCTCACTATGTAGTTCTGGCTGTCCTGAACTATGTAGACCAGGCTGGCCTCAAACTCACAGAGATCCACTTGCCTCTACCTCCTGAGTGCTGGGATAAAAGGCGTGGGCTACCAAAACTGGCTTTTTAGATCCCATTTTAAACTTTGGTTTTCCAATGGATAATTTTTGTATGACACTTTTTTTTTTTTTTTTTTTAAGTAGAAACAGCTGAGGATATACGTCATTGGTAGAGGATTTGCCTACTTCAGTGCAAGACCCTGGTTCAATCTTCAGAACCATAAAATAAACAGTGGAATACACAAATGAACTAGCCACAACTTAAAATTTAAAAACATTTTCAAGGCATAACTATAAAAGAAGGCATTCCAAGTTTTTACAGTCACTCAAAACCATTGTTACAATGTATTATGCCTTCATACAGTATACTTGTAAATTGCTCTTCTGGTGGATAGGAAATGTGAATTAAGAGCTTTTAATCTTAATTCCTAAATTCTAAGCATATTTATTTGGTCACACATAACAATACTTTCGACTAGCCTGGCAAAAATGCGTTAGTTAAAATGCTTACCAACCAACGGAGGCTGTCAGGAGTTACTAAAAAAGAGATTTAATATATAAACACAAAGGTTAGCCATCTTTTTCCTAGATCAGGAATGTAAACAGAAGTTCAGCACAGTTGTCTGTGAAGAGTTATTTATTAATTGTTCCACAATAGTACTAAAGTTCACAACAAACCGAAGTACCCCAATTAGTCTGAAGTGGAAGAGTGACATGACAGTAAGAGCAGATTCCCAAAGATCCCCTTTACCCCGTGGGTCAAGACCCCTGCTAACACTGCGGTGACATTTCATCTCCCTCGCTCCTTCTGTCCCTTAATACTCACCCCTTACCCATTCCTTTATTCTCTACAAACACAGGAAAAATACAAGTCTTCCTCTTGGGAGTCTAAATCATCAACTTTCCCTTAGCTACTCATTTGTACTTCCCAAGAATGACCCATTTCAAAATATAGCATGCTTTTCATGTCTTTTCTCACACGGCACATTTCAGCCCAGCTAGTCACATGTGAGCTATGTTGAGTAGTCTTCTTCCTGTTACATAAAAAGGTATGGGCTGGTTCTGCTTGCTTGTTTATCTGCCAGTACATATCCAGATCCCAATTTTGTACAGCTAAAGCACTTCTGTAACTGGCTAATCATTATATTGCCAACATTTCTGTTAATGGAAACACTGTGTGCCCAGTCCTACACAACTTTTGACTGGCCTATCTTCCAACTTAACCTAAATGTTTCCAACAGATGGGGAGAAAATAAGCTGCAGATGAAGAAATTAGGTACTGGATACATTTCAGGCATTAATTTTTTTATTTGTACAATAAAATTTCAGAATATAAGTATTTTCTAAGGAAGGGGTTAATAGGTGTCCATATGTAAGCAATGTGCTTGTTGACTGACTTGTAAATTACCATGTGCAGTTGTATTTCCACTAATGTGCACTTAGGAAGGCACTGACTCTACCAAGTGCCCAATCTGTGAACCCCAAAACTGTTAGGTAGTATTTCACTGCATAAGCTACAAAGCTAAGAATTTAGAACCCTTCGAGGCCAGCCTGGTCTACAGAGTTCCAGGACAGCCAAGGCTACACAGAGAAACCCTGTCTGAAAATAAAACAAACAAAAAACCCCAAAACAGAACAAAATTTGGGACCTACATTAAGTCAATCACATTCAAATGTATTTCTAAGCAAAACAAAATGGAAACAAGGATTTTAAAAGTGTATGTCCTCATAAAGGTAATGCCTTCATTGAAACTAAATAGTCTCAAATACTTTTTTGTATTTTAAATCAAGGGTAAGACAACATAATCCCAAGGTGCTATCTTTAATGCTGTTCATTCTAAGTTATAAATTAAGAACATAAAAAAAATAACATAATTCCCCTAAAAATCTACCAGGAACTCTAGCAACTCAGAGGGTACAAGCAGATAATCAACTGCCCAGATCCCTCTCTGTGACACTATGGACACCACCTCAAGCAGCTGGGGACCTAGCTCTGCACTGGCAGTCCTACCCTGTGTCATGAGAACTAAATCCTATCATTCTGTATCTACTGAGAACACGAAGACCACTAAACTCAGAAAATGACAGCCTTTAGAATGTTTTTAGTCTAAAAATAGTTTGTAGTTGAAATTTTTTCCCTTCCTCTCTTCTGTTCAACAAGAACCTATGAATTTAGAGGCTAAGGGTTACACATGAGGTTAGCTGCTTAAACTGTCACCCAGCCAGGCTTAAAGGTCACTACACTTAATTATAAAATGCTGATTATCAGGGACAAAAGAATATTAAAATGGACAACTTCTGCCTAATTAGTGCAATACATGAAATCTGAGGTAGACGTTTGTATCATGTTTGCAATACTTAAACATTTAAGCACACCATCCTGTCCTCATCAAATTACCTCACAAACTACTGGTCAGTAATTGCTGAAAAGCAGTCACCACTGTGAACGTATCCATTCAATAGAAACCCACAGCATTGCTCTCACTATCTCACACCTAATGCCTTTTTTTCTTTTTGAGACAGGGTCTCATGTAGCTCAGGCTGGCTTCAAACCTCATAAGTAGCCAGAGATAACCCTTAACTTCTTATCTGTCAGCCTCTACCTCCCCAGTGCTTATTAGGGAGAGCTAGCTTACTCAACTCAATTTGAGAGATAGAAACAATCCAGAAGTCTTGTGCATGCTGGGCAGGAACTACCTATATTCCCAGCCCATACATAGTCTAATGTCTTAAAAACAAAAGTCAATAATTAAAACAATCAAATTTATATGCATTCCACGAAAGGAAAACAAAAAGGCAGGCAAGTGGGTTTTGAAATTCTTATCTGTTTGAGCTAACATAGGGAAAACAAGCTGTTTAGGGACTCTGGTAACTGGAGTCATATTGCATTTAGTGAAGCTTCTTGGTCAGCACTCACTCCAAGAGACAACCAAATGTGGGAGTAACTGGCAAAACAAACCATCCTACCTTCTAATCGCACAGGCCCATGCTAACCTTTACTATAAGTATCATTACACACATGCAAACAGCCGCTAGGAGCATTCTACACTTTAGTATTTTCATTACTAGTCCATCGATATCCATACCACTAAACCTCACAGCAGTTTTCTTAACACCCCAAAAGATGTGCAACTTTTTCTTTAGACAAGGTACCATTGCAGCTATGGCTGGCCTAAAACTCAGTTTGTAGACCAGTCTGACCTTGAACTCAAGAGATGCACCTGCCTCTGCCTCTCCAGCGCTGGGACTAAGGGTATGGTCACCAAGTTCTGCTTCTTTTATCATTTAAAGTTAGTATTTATTTACTTCAAATACCTTTTCTGTATCTTCTATATTATAGCTTTACCTTTTCCCTCTAACACCTATGCTCTCAATTTCTTAACATGTTAGCTACAATTTAGCTTTTTTCTTACTAAAAATGCTCAAGACCATTAATCCATCATCTGTAATTTTATTATTACTCTTTGAGGCAAAAGGATATATAACACCTTGAGCCAAAATATTGCGATGTAACTTTTAAATAAAGCCTCAAATAAATAATCTCCCTAGAATATTTAGGATGGTTAACCTAGTTTCAATAGTGTAATTTACATATTAGATTTCTATTCTTTATATTATTGTGCACCTCAAACAAAATATTCAATGCATTTTCATATAAACCTAAAAAGACAAAATACATTAAAAATACAATAAAAATGCAAGCTCCTAAATTACATTTATACCATCAATGTGAACAGTTTATGAAATGTAATCCACAGAAAACTGAAAATATGACTAAGTGATATCTCCTTTCTTCAATTTTGTGATTAACAGGACTTTTATTGGTAGTAAACTAGAGCAAACAATCAGAATAATACATATGTAGTATTCAGTACACACAATAAAAGTTAAAGAAATTCAAAACCTGTATAAAACAAGAGAGAGAAGTCATACAGCTTAAGAGATACAGGGGTAAAGGTCCTCTCCATCCTTTGATCACACTTGTCTCTGTACCCAATAGAACTTACTGCACTTAATAAGACATACAGACATTTTAGTACTGAGTGTATTAAAAGAATTAAACACATTTTCTAAGAATCTTTCAATGACAAGTTGGTACCCTTTAGCTAACTAAAGCTAAAGGAAGATGGGAAAAGGGAATTTAACTAGTATTTTGTAACCATTTTTAATAATTTCTTATTTCCAAAACACTGCTTTTATAACAGAAGTGTTTTACACTTGCACAATATTAATTACTTTATTATACATGGAAGCCTGTGGTAGGCTGATTACACAATAAGACTGCAAACAACCAGTGGTACTTTTCTGACGTCAGAAGAGTTCATAAGACTGAAACATCACCAAAAGTACATAAAAAACTCATCAGCATAAACATCAAAGTACATTAAAAAATATAATCAGGAAAAAATACAATTGCTAAAAAGTGGTTTAGAGCTGAGCCACTGCCTATCAGTAGCTTCAAATGGCAATTAGCGTTCATAGCAAGTTTTGATGACTTTACAAGATCCCTGTACAATACTGACTCATACACCCCTTCAAAATGTACATTAAAGGCTGCAATTTCACAAAGAGCTCTGATGTCATTAGTAAATATACACTCTTATCTGTTACACAAGCTATGCTACCAGGTGGAATTACAACCCTTTAATATCTATAGCTTGTACATGGAAATCTGTATTGGGCTTGTTAAAAAAAAAAAAAAAAAAAGATGAAGTCAGGGATGTTTACCCTATTGTTTAGTATTTAGATGCCATAAGACATATAAAATGCATAATCAATCATCTACTAGATGATAAATCACTCTAAAATTGAAACCATCACGACAGGGAGAAGGAACAAGAAGGCCTAGAACTTGAAGAGGAAGTTAAGAACAAGTACCAAAAAACCAGAAGTGAAGGTGGTACGTAATAGCATAAGTGAGAGAATGTTTTTAGGCCATGTATAATGAATAATGCATACCCCAAATTTCAATGTATTACGCGAATCCAACTTTCTAATACTGAAACCAACCAACCACTTGGGTTTTAACACTGTACTAGACTAACAGAATCACTTAATGGAATTACAGCCCTGTTAGAGCTGGAGAAAGAGGGCGCTTTCTTCTCCTCTTTCTTTTATTAAAGCTATCATTCCAGGCTTTGATCAAAGATCCAAGAATATTTGTTCTACCAAGCTGGAATGAATGTGGGTTTGGAAGTTTGGAGTACATTTAAAAGCTGCAACAAAATATAGGTAGCCAACAATCTCAGAATTTTGGATCAGCCCAGACAGAGATAGCATTTGAAATGTTTTCGATCCCTTACTTAAATGATAAAATGTATATTCTATCAGCCCAGAAAGAGCAATCTGAAATGTTTAAGATCCCTTAACTTAAACAATGAAATGTATATCATACTATTTGTAAATTGGATATTCCATTACGGTGATAACGTACAGAATTCCCATGCGTTATTACACTTTCCTGAGAGTAAAGCAATTAGAATAACCTTAATCCTAGCAACAAAGTTTTTTTTTTTCCTTTTTCCTTTTCTTTTTTTTTTTTCCTGTAGTTTTTGTTTTTTTGTTTTTTTTGCATTTAAAACTTTTGGGCTATTCCCTGACAATCTATACATGTAAATTTGATTGCTAAACATTGTCACTTTGAATGTCAAACTATTTTTAATCTATTGATTTTGATTAAAAATCATAATACAAACAGCTAAAATCACACTAACAAAATAAACTAAATATGAAAAGTTGCATTGAAAGGGCATTACATTATTCTTAATAGGATCGTGTAGAAACATTCCAATGGCAGTGTTCTCAAAATAAAAGAAAATTACATTAGAAGACTCCCAGCCTGGTCACTCTTGAGACCTTACCTGTAACTCTGGCTGGTGGGTGTCTTTACTCTTGTACTACATGGCTCACTTACATCAGACATCATATTTGTATACCCTGAGAAATCTGACACTGAAGTCCTTACTCTATGGTCCACTTCTCCATTAGAGTTAGTGATAAAGGTCATTGGCACCCTGCTGCCCGACTTAAACTGAGAACCGAATGCTTGTGCAAAGTTCTCAATCTGGTACGTTGTTCTAGGCTCTATGTCTTTCTGAGGATCGATCTGGCTAGCTAACTCCTGAGATGGAATCTGAAAGCTTGTTGAGGACTCTAAATTTTTCTGTTGTTCCTTCTGGCTAGTCAATTTCTGAGATGTGGACTGGAAGGCTGACGATGTCTCTAAGTTCTTCTGAGAATCTATCAGATCATCCAGCTCCTGGGAAGGTGTCAACTGCTGATGTGTAGCATCCAAAGCAGATAAATAAAGACCTGGTTGAGATCCAAACAACATCCCAAAAGGAGGCTTTGGCAATGAAGATGGCAACACTGAGGTAACAGATTGGCCAAAACCACACTCCAAAGGAGATGTAGTGTATATCTGTTTTTCTGGAAACAAAGTGTGGTTGTGGAGAGGTGAAGACAAACTGACAAACTGGAAACCGTGTCCAAGAGTAAAACCTGCGTTAGTGGATTTTTCAAAAGCCTGTTGGAGGTATTTGGAGTATTCTTGTAACATGCTTGTTTTATCATTTGAAGGTGTTTGGGTGCCTGGGCTCAAATTTTCTTCTTGAACCAATTCTGAGTGTTCTGAGGCGTGTAAATCCACTCGTGGTTCTGTCAAATTGAAAGGATCCTCCTTCTGCGTTTCTGATTTGCTGGAGTACTGATCCAAAATACTTTGTAAGACCTCGTCAGGAATTCCAGACTTGTCGTGACAAGACTTAATTTCAGCATTTAGAGTTGAGGAGTCAATAAGTGACAATGGCGCCTCATTGTCCAAAACACTGACACCTGCAGACTGAATGACTGACTGTTGGGAGACCATGTGTCCTACATTTATAGAAAAGGCACTGTTGCTGCTGGCAGTTGGTAAGTATCTTCTCTTCTTTGAAAACTGCATGGCATCGTCATAATTACTACTTATCTGACCTTGTTTGCCACTTGTACTTTGGAGAAGACCAATGGTCTCCACACTATTATTTGATACTATGCCAAGTGAGCCACTTGGTTTACCAGACAAGGACTTCTGCCCAACTACATCTGGTAATGGTGACACAAAATTAAGGTAGCTTTTATCTGTATTCTTTCTGCTGCCCTTCTTAAAGATCAATTTTGGCACCCTTTTCTGTAGTTCATCTATTCCAGTGCCAATTATGCCTCCACTGGTAGACACAGTAGGCATTTCAACTGAGTAACTCTGCATGTTTATATTGTTTGACATTTGTGATTCATTTGTTTTGCCAGTCTTGTGTTCCTTATTTTCAATAGCTATGCTTTTTGACTTCGATTTTCTCCTTGAAGAACTTGTATTTCCCTGAGACAACACAGCCAGATTACCCATATTATTATGGTTTGATGACCCAGGTTCTGCACTAGCGGCTCCTTTTGCTATGGCTTCACCACATGTGCGCCTGTGCTTCAACAATCTGTCAGTCCTGGAAAAATACTGTTGGCAAGTGTCACACTTATATGGCTTTTCTCCACTATGTGTCCTCTTGTGTCTCTCCATATGGTACTTCTGAATAAACTTCATGCTGCACTGATCACATCCAAAGGGTTTCTCTCGACTGTGAATTTTCTCGTGTCTCTGCAGCAGGTACTTCTGAATGAAACCCATACTACACTGGCTGCACTGGAAAGGTCTTTCTCCTGTGTGAATGAGGACATGTCTCCGCAGGTGATAGGAGCTCCGGAAAGCAGCACTACAGTGATCACAGATATGAGGTTTCTGACTTGGGGAGAGGACGGCACCTTCTCCATCTCCAACCAAAGGTTTGGAAGATGCACTTGGCTTCCTCTTGGCTTTGATTCCCTGAGATTCTGGCTTTGGCCTCTTTGCCTTTTTGACGTTAGTGTCCTGCTTTGGCTCCTCGTTGCCATGGTCATCAGTCCTGCTACCGCTGCTCAGTAATACATCACGGTGGTGCTGGGCTGGTTGCTGCTGGACATGCTGGTGGAGAATACTGAGGTCTTGGATGACGCCGTGGCTCCCCGCTTCCCCGCCTCCTAGGCCTGGTGATCTCTCTTCGGCCCCGGCGAACAGCCCCCCATAGTGGTGGTGGTGATGGTGGTGGTGGGACTGCTGCTCCTCGGGATCCGCAGGTTTCTCCTGTTTGATGCTCACCAAGGACTGCAAGAATCCCCAGGAGGTCCTCTGCGAAGGGAAGGCCGCGGCTGACGCCGCCGGCTCCTTCTTGAAAGTCATGTCCGGGGCTGGCGGAGGGGGGGGCTCTGCGGCCGGGGCTGCGGAGGTAGAGGAGGATAACACGCACTGCGGGGGAGGGGCGGTCGTCCCCGCCGGCCGGGTGAAGCTGGTGACCGGGGGGAGCCGGTGGTTGAACATAACCATACCCTGGGGAAAGGTGTGCTCCATCTCGGCTCTCCTGGCGCCGCCGGAGCTGCCGCCGGAGCCGCTACCACCGCTACTGCCGGGACCGCCGCCGCCGCTGAGGAACCCGCTGCCGATTTTCATACCCCGGAGGAGGCCTGGCTGCGGAGAGGAGGGAGAGGAGGGAAGAGGGGGAACGGCGGTAGGGCCGGGCCCCGGGCCGGGACCACACCAGCAGCGTTTGGGACCCGCCGCGCCGCCGCCCCCGCACCGCGCCGGCGCCCGTCCGCAGCCCCGCCGCCTCCGGCCCTGCGCGCTCGGCCCCGAGGCCTCCCTGGCCGCCCCCGCGCCCGCCCCGGCCCGCCGGCCACACTTACGGGTTCCGCCGCCGCCGCAGCCGCCGTCGCCTCCAGTTAATAAAAATAACGCCGTCCTCTCCACAATGGAATTAAAAGCCTCCCCGCTTCTGCGCAGCCGCGGCGCGGTGTCTGCCGGGAACTCCTCGACCGGACCAGAGGAGAGCGCTGCGGGCTCAGTGCGCCTGCGCCGCAGTTTCCGCCTGGCCCGCCTGTCAATCAAGGGGGCGGTTGGGCGGAGCTGCTGGGGGCTGGGCAGGAGGGGCGGGGACTTAGAGCCCGGCTGCGGAGGGGCTTCCGCAGCGAGGGGACGTGATTGGTGGCTGCGTCGAGCAGCAGAGAGTGGCTGAGGGTTTCTGGGGAAAAGACGCTCGGGAGGTGGAACCCGAGGGGCGGGAAGTCGGGGGACGCCGGGAGAGCGTGTGGCAGCGTGGCGTGGGAGCCGCAGAGAAAGGGGTTGGGGAGGGTGGAGAACCCGAGGACTGAACTTTGGCGTTTTCTATGCTTTAGGGCTTGCGATCTAGGCATGGAGTCAAAATCAAACCTAGACATGGACTCCTTGAGGCACCTGTGATTCTGTCTGAAAGCATTAAACTCGTCATAGCATTATTACAGAACCTGTTCCTCGTTAGTCCTTCCTTTCAGCCGGGGACAGTAGTAATAACGCGTGCCTTTGCATTTACTGGAGGAGTCTTTGAGACCGCCATAGAGGTACCGTTGGAAAAAATTGTCTCACTGCCAACCTACCTCAAGGCTACAGCAAAGGGAAACCACGTGTAATCCCAGGTGCAGCCGTCCTGTAAAACACGCCCACACATACTTCATCATCAGATGGTATTTAAATGCCACATACTTTCCAGTCGTCTGAGTTTGCTTGTCACGTTGGTTGCTCTCTAGCCTCCTTTGTAAAATATTTGCTATCGTTATTTTCTATGCTAGGATACATACCCCATCCTCCTCACCCTTTCAATAGGGAATGCCTAGAGACTCATGCAAAATTGCCCATTATTTAATTGGAGTAAAAATTTGAAATTAAAGTTCTACCAACAAACTGGGTTTTGGTGGTGTATGCCTTTAATCCCAGCACTCGGGAGGAAGAGTCAGGAGCTCTGTGAGTTCGAGGCCAGCCTGGTCTACAGTGGGAGTTCCAGGACAGCGAAACCCTGTCTTCAAAAACAAAAATAACAAAAAAGTTCTTCAAACAAAACCAAGTAAGTAATGTATAAATAATGTACCTAATAAGTATAAAAGGCACTCACTTTCACAGTGGGCATGAAAAATCTAAAGCAACAGCAACTTTCTTAGGAGTAATTTATACATCAATGACTTTTTTTTTTTTCCCCCAGAGGCAGGGTTTACTGGAATTCACTCTGTAGACCAGGCTGGCCTCGAGCTCACAAAGATCCACCTGCCTCTGTTTCCCGTGTGCTGGGATCAAAGGCGTGCACCACCACCGCCCAGCCGCCCTTCGCTGACATTTTTAATCAAATGACCTGCACAGTAGTTGTTTACATAGTGTGTTTTCTTAAATTGCATGTCCGTTTTCTCATAATGTTTTTCTAAATGGCTTCTAGTAATTAAATAACTTCCTGAGAAATTTCACAATTAAAACCATGAAGATTATTATTTAGGAATGAACACAGGCCTCTCTGAGTCTGCCTGGAAAAGTTAAAAACTGTGTTCTCTGAGTAGTTTGAGGAGGCATTGTACCTTTCTAATCCTATGCAACTACATTTAAGTATTTCCTAAAACTGTCAAGTATAGCTAAGTGTTAAACACTGAAAATTCAAAAACTTCAGGCAGTACTAAAATATTAGTCAATGCCAGTGAGAAATGAGGCTGTCCCTTTATTCTGGGTGTCAGTGTTTAATGGTAAGCTGGGATTCATATAAGCTAGTCCAAGCATGAAGGGCAGTAGGACACGCATATGAAAAGCCAACTTTGTCCCTCAGTTATCAAGATAAGAAACCTGTCATTTCTCTCATTCACTCTGTCAGCCTTGAGCTACTCCAAGCAGACTTACCTCTGTGTTGTACACCCCATATATCAGAAAGATGAAGAGAGCCTGTAAAATAAAATGGAGGGGGAAAGCTGTTAGCGCTAATCATTCCAGCAGTGGAAATACCTGAAATAAACTTTCCTGGGAACAGACAAAAGAAGACACACTTCATCAAGGTCGATTTATTTTCCCGTTTTTCACCATTAGAAGCTGTACCTTGAGCATTTATATGACAACACACTAGCACATCACTTACACTGGTTGTGCTATTCAATTCTTTAGTGATAGAAAATAAAAATAGCACCCAAATACATAGAATTGTAATTAGGAAAATCAATATTTTAGCTTCTGGGAGGTGATGAGAAAAATTAAACTCAGGATATCATCAAAGTAATATTAGAAATAGCACTAGACAGTAATATTTCTAAGTACTGCTTTAGGCTGAAGCAACTTCAGTATATTTGTTAGAAGCTTTGATGCTATAAAACTGGAAAATAATTGAAAGATTAAACACTAGGGGTCAGGGACATAGTTCAGTGGTACTGTGGTTGCCTGCTCTGGGTACGGTTATGGGCTTGAACCCCAGTACCAGGAAAAACAGCCAGCCTCCTTTGAACCTTCAAAACTAAAGAGATGAACTTAGATAATAGGGGGTTGCAGATGTAGCTCAGCAGCTAAGAGCACTTAATGCTCTTATAGAGGATCCTGGTTCAATTCCCAGGCGATCCCACAGGCATGCACATACATGGATGCAGGCAAAAATTCATACACATCAAGTAAAGAAGTCTTCAAAGATTTTGTTTGTTTGAGACAAGACCTCTCTGCGTAGACAAGGTTATCCTAGAACTCACAGAGATCCATCTGCCTTTTCCTCTCAAGTGTCTCCCAGGTGCTTGGGATTACAGGCATGGGCTGCAAAGATCAGATAGATAGATAGATAGATAGATAGATAGATAGATAGATAGATAGATATTTTTAAACTTTATTTTATGTGCACGATAGTTTTGCCTGCTTGTGTGCATGTGTACCATGTGCTTGCCTGGTGCCAAGGAGGTCAGAAGAGAGGGCATCAGATCACTGGAAGTGGAGTTACAGACCTGTGTGAACCAGTAAGTGCTGGGAATTGAACACAGATCCTCTGGAAGAGTAACTAGTACTCTTAACTGCTGAGCAATCTCTCCAGCTCCTAAAATTAAGACTAAAAGGGCTGGAGATGTTGCTCATGGAAGAGTGCTTACTTAGCAGGCATAAGGTCCTGGATTTGATTCTCTGGTCTGCCAAAAAAATGGGGGGAAAGCTTTTGTTTGTTTGTAACTCAGTCAGGGGATTTAAAATATCAGTTTGAGTTAAGATAAAACTTTACATTATTAGATTTCATGCTACAGTCTAATTAGATTCTATATGGGCTTACTAGTCTTTAGCTTAGAAATGTTTAATTTAAAAGTACAAATTAGCTGGACCTGGTGGTACAGGCCTGAAATCCAGCTACCCTGAAGGCTGAGTCAGAAGAATAAAAAATTCAACTCTAATTTGTTAATTTAAGTAAATCCTGCTTCAGAATTAAAAAAAAAATTACAGAAAGGACTAGGGATACAGGGTGGTGGTAGAACCCCTTTGTAGCATGGATGAAGGCCTAGATTTAATCCTCAGCACCAGTCAAAACAGGAAAAATTGTTAAAATGCATATTAAACCTCACTCTTGTAGAGTATGCTGGCTTCGAACTCACAGAGATCCGCCTGCCTCCGCCTTCTGAGTGCTGGGATTAAAAGCGTGTGCCACCACCAGTGGTCTAAACATCACTCTTGAACCTCTCAGGCCAGGAGGTGTGATGTACGCCTTTAATCTCAGCAATCACAGCACTGGAGACACAGAGGCAAGCAGATCTCTGTGAGTTCAAAGTTAGGCTACATAGTGAGTCCAAGGCCTATCAGCACCATGCAGTGAAACTGTCTCAAAACAAACAAACCCTAACATCTTTTTTTTATGGGGGGTGTTCGAGACAGGGTTTCTCTGTGGCTTTGGAGGCTATCCTGGAACTCGCTCTTGTAGACCAGGCTGGTCTTGAATTCACAGAGATCCGCCAGACTCTGCCATCCGAGTGCAGGAATGAAAGGCGTGCGCCACTGCAGCCACCACCACCTGGCAAATCCTAACATCTTAACATATGAAAGTTAATAAAACTGATCTGCCAGGCCAGCAAGATGGTTCAGCAGGTAAAGGTGCTAGCTAGCAATCCTTCTTCCAATAATTCCTTTTCAAATCTCTCTCTCTCTCTCTCTCTCTCTCTCTCTCTCTCTCTCTCTCACACACACACACACACACACACACACACACACACACACACACACACACACACGTTTACTGTATGTGCCACAGTGGCATGTGTATCCCATGGCAGCATGTGGCAGTTGTAGCCAGTTCTCCCTTGTACCATGTGAGTTTCATGAGTCAGACTTAGGTCATCAGGCTGAAGACACTGAGTCAGGTTGCCACTAGGCCCAGGTCACCCAAATTTTATTTAAAAAGTAGGAATATTTTTCTTTGTGCAATAAATTAATTCCTCAATCAAATTCCCTGGATGTTACATAATCCATGTGATGGCGTCTATATCAGAAACACAACTGTTTGCATGAAATCTTACAGTTTGAAAATCAAAGAACTCTTCTGTGACCATTCATATAATTTGTATGTAATTTTGTAAGGTCAGTTTTCTCTAAAAGAAGGGTTAGGAGAAATCCTGTTTTCCCTCTCGTTCTGGTAAACTGGACAGAATATGCGCGTGACCCCAGAGTTCTTCAATGTGCCTCTGTCTCTGTTACCTATTTTAAATCATAATGTATTTAATCCTCTCCTTTTTGAAAACAGGATCTAGGCTCAGCTTTCCCTTTTTCTTTTTGTTTATTCCTCCATTTGCCAGACTTTACATATGCCAAGCAGACCCCAGCGGTGGCTTCCACATGCCATGCAAAAGTCTGAAGTTGCAACTTCCACAGACCACCAGTCTGAAGCTCACCCTAGAGGTTCTGCGACTCTCTTAAGACATCTCCCTGATGATGCCATAGTGGTGGAAAAGTAAAACATTAAAAATAGTACTCATAGACAGGCAGTGGTGGCACATACCTGTAATGCCAGCACTTGAGAGGCAGAGGCAGGTGGATCTCTGAGTTTGAGTTCAGCCTGGTCTACAGAATGAGTTCCAGGACAGCCAAGGCTACACAGAGAAACCTGGTCTCGAAAAACAAAAAACAAACAAACAAAACAATAGTACTCATTTATCTGTAGGCCCTGTACAGGGTGGAATATTCCTCACAGCATTAGCAGCTACTGGAGTTCTGATCATTGTATTGACATCTAACTTTGCAGATTCCATAACCCCCACCCAGTGTTGCAAATACATCTCTTCTCCGTGGATAGAATCAAACAGAAACATTTCGGACACTAGCATCTGGAGTCAGAATGATTAGTTGCAGTTACATTCAGCAGAGAAAAATACTTTTAGGAACAGCTGGAGGGAACCAACTGCCAGTCTTTAAGTGGCACTGAGATTTCTGGAACTCCCTTACCAACTTTTTGTCTTACTACACAGTGCCACATTTCCAGAATGAAAGTGCTTCCCGACGGGAAATCCACAGGCATGTCCTTCCAGTGTCTAGATATGCCAAGACATAAATAACTTATAGAAATGCATTAACCTATAGATAGGCCAGTTTCCTCAGCATTTTAGTGACAGAAATTGATTGACAGGAAGCACCCAAAGTGTAGCCAGATTCCTGCGGGCAGGTGTGTGCTTTGTGGATAAGAGCCAGGACTAGGAAAAGAACACCGGAGTCACATCTGATACTGTACAGGCACTAAATATAGCGATGTAAGGGAAAGGGTAAAAACACACTATCTCTTTCTCACTTATCTATGACACGTTGTAAAGCGAGGCAGCATTGTACCTGTTTCCACAGTTGCAGAAGTCCACTGAGCCACAGGTGTGACAGTCAGTGGCTGACTTGAGTCTGTTTTCATTTCATTTTTTCTTGATTACTCTGTGCTTCTGGGGTCCATTTCATGACTATTACAAAGCCAGTGTCTTTGAATACGTTCTTTCTTGGAGATGCAAATACACGGTGGTGGCATTGTGTATGCAGTATGTACTCAGGAAAGAGTAACAGGGTGGTGGCATTGTGTATGCAGAGTGTACTCAGGAAAGAGTAACAGAAATAATGCTAATGTAAGGACAGCATTCTCATTGCTCTTTGATTTACATAATTCCACTTGTTCCTCACTTTGACACTAAAAAGTAGGCGGCAGGAGCATTGCTAACTTTATTTTTTGTAAGGAGGCGGCTTTGAGGCTTGCTCCAGGTGTCACAACACTGACAGGTTGGCAGAGCCATTACCTCCTTATATAATGCTCTTTCTGTGCCTTAAATAGACCCATCCAAGGTTCTAAGTCAACTTCGAAGTAAACACAATTGGCGAGACCCTTACAATTCAGTTTGTAGAGTCAGGGGTGTGGCTGAGTCAGTGCAGTGCTAGCTAAGCGAGGATGAAGCCCTGGATTTGGTCACCAGCACCTCATAAAACCAGATGTGATGGAACAGACTTGTAATTCCAGCACTCAGGAGATGGAGGCAAGAGGATCGGAAGCTATCCTTAGCAACACACCATCTTTGAAGACAGCCTTGGCTACATGAGACTCTGTCTCAAAATAAAGACTATAAAACATAAATAAATAAATATCAGGCTTACTAAAAGTATATTGTAGCTGCATGTGTTAGCTTATGCCTGTAATCTCACCATTCAGTGTAAGCAGGAGGTTCCCAAGTTTAGAATAGCCTTGGCTACATAAGAAAGTATAGGCCAGCAAGACCTTGTCTCTAAAATAATTTTTTTAATTGGAGAAAAGAAAAGCACATTGCAGATTTTTGTTTTGTTTCCATTGTGCTTGTTTCTGTTTTGTTTTAGAGCACTGGGAATCACACCAGGCCCTCAAACATGCTAGGCAAGTTCTGTCTGCAGCTTTAGTCCCACTCTTGGCCTGTTAAGATAGGCTCCAGGTAGCCCAGGCTAACCTGCAATTTGCAGTCTTACTGTCTCTTGCCTCTGCTTGCCAAATACTAGAATGACACCACCACCACACCCAGCTTGTTTTCTGTTTTTGGAGACACACTCTCCCAACTGCAGCTCAGCCTTAACTATAGCTGGCTTTGAACTCCCAGTTCTTCTGTTCCACATGCTTGGTCTTCAGAGATGGGTAGCTCAGAGGGTCAGGGGCTCAGTGTCCAGTAAGAGTGCTTCAAATTACCTGGCTTTCCTTCCAATCTAGCAAGCCAAACAGGAAACATGCTTTATAAAAATGGGCCAGGTTCTGTCTTCTGTTCTTTGCCTATGAATTCTCATTCAGTGATGTGTACCTTCTAGTTGCTAGGAAACACTTCCCATCAAAGACTGCTAGGTACCCACACAGTCAGATATTATCATCATTTTCTGAATTTCTTTTCTTTCTTTTGTTGTTGTTTGCTTGTGTGTGGTGTTTTCGAGACAAGGTCTTGCTCTGGAGCCCAGGCTGGTCTTATGATCCTTCTTCCTGCCTCAGTCTCTCAAGTACTAGGATTACGAGCATGTTCTACCACACCCAGCAGCATTTACTGAATTTCTTTGACTGTGCTGTATCTATCTCTTCATTCTTTTTCTCTTTTAAATAAATCATGCTTCAACCCACTTTGTATAAGTAGTTCCTGCTGGGGGCTACATCTCATGGGAATGAAAATAGTGCACAAGTCTGTAGATTTGAAGTTGTTCCTTGAAGCTCTGGGCACAGAGGCAGAACACTAGGGATGGCTGAATAAATTGTGCTACCTTCATCCCTAGGAACATTAGGCAGCTAGAACAATGGGTTAAAGCTGTGTTTATTAGCTAGACATTATTAAATGAAAAAAAATCAGAGGAAGGGACAAGAATGTTATGTGTTCTTATTTAGTTATTGTGTGTTGGGGGGGCATCAGGGTACATATGTGAGGTCGGAGGGCAACTTCTGGGAGTCTCTTCTCTCCTTCTGTGTGGGTTCCAGGGATTAAGCTCACTCAGGTCAAGCTAAGACATCTTGGGACCCTGTGTGCTCATCTTTATAAAACAAAAACACTTCCTTTTCTCACTCCAGATCTAAGGGAGTAAACAGGGGAAAGATACACCAGGATGCTCACCATAGCATCCTTCCTAGTTGGAAGTATGAGAAGGGAGGAGGTAAGCCAGAAACAAGCGTACCAGGAAAGTGGGGAAAACATACCACTGTTAACCATCTAAGGACAAGGGCATCTCATGTTTTGTATCTTGCTACTATAAATCCAAAAGACAGGTTCTGTACCTGGATAGGGATCTAAATATGTTGTTATCTCCCAGATCCCACAGGACATTGGTCCAAAGATACCCTCCCTGCTTAAGGAGCTCCCCAGCAGAATGCAATACCAGGACAGGGGACCTCACAACAGGGAGAGGCAAGTGACTCACTGGGGTGGGGCATAGAGTATGGGTATGGTGGACCAAGGAAGTGTTCACCTCTAGGGCAGAGTGGCTCAAGGTATTTTATCACACCAGGACTAGAGAGGTGGCTCAGCAGTTAAGAGCATTGGCTGCTCTTCCAAAAGGGATCATGGTTCAGTTCTCAGCACCTACATGGAGTCTCACAACCATCTGTAACTCCAGTTCCACGGGATCCAATACCCTCTCTGGGCTCTGAGAGCACCAGGCATGTATGTGGAAGACAGACACACATGCAGGCAAAACACCCATGCACATGAAAAAAATTTTTTTTTTGTTTGGTTGTTTTTCGAGACAGGGTTTCTCTGTGGTTTTGGAGGTGGTTCTGGAACTAACTTGTAGACCAGGGATCCACCTGCTTCTGCCTCCTGAGTGCTGGGACTAAAGGTGTGCGCCACCACTGCCCAGCTTAGAAAACCAACTTTTTAAAAAGGATTTCAGGAGTCAGGGAGATGTCTCAGTGGTTAAGAACACTGACTGTTCTTCCAGAGGACCCAGATTCAATCCCCAGCACCCACATGGCAGCTCACAATGTTTGTAACTTCAGTTCCAGAGGATCCAACACCCTCACACAGACATACATGCAGGCAAAAACACCAATGCACATGAAATAAAAATAAAAAAAATTTTAAAAGATTTTAGCATACTACATAAAATAGCACAATTGAAAATTCATGAATTGTTTATTTCTGGAATTTTTCATTAACATTTTTGGATCAGGGTCAACCATGAATAATTGAAACCAGGAAGTGAAACTATGTTTAAACAGGCACCACACATATAATAGGGCAGTTAAAAATAAAATCTGAAAGGAATCAGAGGCCTGGAGAAAGACACAAAATAGCTATCAGGAATTTTATCACCATATATGTATATCTATAAAATATACATATAATATATTGTAGTCATTGCACAAAATAGTAACCAAGACAAAGCCCCCCCCCCGTGTGTGTGTGTGTGTGTGTGTGTGTGTGTAGGCCACAGGTCAGAGTTAGGTGTCTATCTATCTACATCCCCCTTCCCACTTGTTATAAACGAAAGAACATGTTAAATCACTCTACGTTTCAAAATTAATGTGCTGTGAGAGAGAGAGAGAGAGAGAGAGAGAGAGAGAGAGAGAGATTATGTAGTGCCCAAGCTGGTCTCAAGCACATGTTCCTGCCTCAGCCTCCTGAGTGCTGGGATCACAGGCATTTATGGTTTTATGGAATGCTGCAGATCAAGGGTGATCCCCAGAGTTTTAAGGATGACAGGAAGCACTCTTCCAACTGATAGATAAAAAGTAACAGGGCTGAGGAGATGGCTCTGAAAGTAAGAGCATTGGCTCTGGAGCCAGGAAGACCTGAGTGTGAGTTCCTGCACCTACACAAAAGCTGGGCATCACTACATGTGCCTATAACGCAAGCATTAAGGCTTTGGGAACAGTGGAGATCTGCAAATCTTGAGAGTTTCATGGCCAGGCAACCTAACCAAAATGGCCAGCTTCCAGTTAGTGAGAAGCGCTATGTCAAGGCAAGGAGGTGGAGAGTGATAAAAGGAGACCCTCAAATCCTCTTCCAACCTCCATGTGTCTGTATGTACACCCACAAGATCGTGTGCATACAACACACACACACACACACACACACACACACACACACACACACACACACACACACACACACGAAATGCTTACAGGAGCTAGTCAGACAGTGGTCCACACATCAGTTTTTCCAGGTGAAAAGAGTGGGTTGTTCAAAGGAAGTCAAACCTAGTGAGTTTCTGCCTCCTCTCTGTTGAGCACGTGATATAACTGTTTCTGAAGTTAAAGAGGAGGCAGTGTGATGAAAGAGGCTCCTGGGGAAGAACATGACAGAAAGTCTACAGGAGCACGGTATGGAGGACAGCTAGTGCACCCGCCACCTGCCAGGAGCAGACCTGCCAGAACGTTTGGAAGAGAGAAGGGAAGGAGGTAAAACTGGAGAGGGGGAGGGAAGGTCAGGCTATGAAGGTCTTGCATGTCAGGTAAGAAGTTCAGCTATCCTTGTTTAAGAAGGGGGGAGAGGGTCATTAAAGAATTTTAACTGAGAAAGTGACGTGATAAAATATTAAAGATAAATATAAAGCACGCAGCAGTGTGGCAATGCACGCGCCTCACGTGCACTGTGGGAACCAACAGCAGACACTGAGCAGTGGAGGCAGACGGAGGTGGCCCAGGTTAGTTAGACACAAGGTGACTCGTTAGGGTGGTACAGCTATAAGAGAATCAGAACTAAGGACACGGTTGTGAGAGTTTGAGTGTTTAGGAGTGCACACAGGGCGTGCATGGGGAGCAGTTTGGACAGAGCCAAGGTGCAGGTAGTTCTGGGATTTCTGATTTCTGTGATGGGCTGGGTCGTGTTACTGTTTTCCTAGAGAATTAAATAGAAAAAGCATGCATATTTCCTGGAGGGTGTGCTGGCTAGTTTTTAATGTCAACTTGACACAAGCTAGAGTCATCTAAGAGGAGGGAGACTCAATTGAGAAAATGCTTGCATAAGACCGGGCTGTAGGCAAGGCTGTGGGATATTTTCTTGATTAATGATCGATGTGGGAGGGCCCAGTGCATTGTGGGTGCTTCCATCCCTGGGCTGGTGGTCCTAGTTGCTATAAGAAAGCAGGCTGAGCAAACCATGGGGAGGAAGCCAGTAGGCAGCACCCCTTAGTGGCCTCTGCATCAGCTCCAGGTTCCTGCCCGACTTTGGTGAACTGTGATGTGGGAGTGTAAGCGAAATAAACCCTTTCTCCCCAGAGTTTCTCTAGATCATGGTAACTCACCACAGTAATGGAAACATTAAGACAAAGCAAACAAGAAAATCCCATTGTGAGTGTGAATGTGATGTTGTGAGCTTTTGAGAGAATGTCTGGAAGGGATATGGATTTGAGAAACCCAAAAGTACAGGACGGTAAAGCCGGCAATCACCAAGTGTATAAAAGAAGACAATAGCTTTGGAGAGTTCTAGAAAGTATCAACCCTTCAGAGACAAGAAGGGGGGGGGAAAAGTGTGTTTTTTGCCAGACATGATGGTGCACACCTTTAATGCTAGCACTAAGAAGCAGAAGCAGGTGGATCTCTGAGTTTCTAGGCCAGTCTGATATGCCTGGTAAGTTCCAGGTCAGCCCGAGCTATGTAGTGAGACTGTGCCTCAAAAAAAAAAAAAAAAAGATAAATAGATAGAGATAGGTAGGTAGATAGATAGATAGATAGATAGATAAAAAGGTTGCTTGGTTTTGTGTGGAAACACTGACAGAGTTCACCAGAGGGAGACACCTGGAAGCAAAGAGAGGCTCAGGCCTTAGCCTCTGAAACCATACTGCCTAGGTTCCAGTACTAACTCTGGCATTTAGCCACACAAGCTTGAGAAAGTTAGTGAAATTTCATCATCCCTCCGTCTCATCATCCATAAAAGGTACACAATGACTGTACCTATTGCTCAGAGAGTTGGTGTGAGAATTAAGTAAATTGCATTTGTGAGGTGCTTAGGACTTTTTAGCCGTAGGGACAAGGTAATTGCTGCATGAATGACTGATAGACTGTCACAGTAAGATCAAAGACTAAAAGGACCTGAAAATGCCACTGGATTCTGGACTTAGCAATTCATTCTATTTATATTTGAGTAGCTACTATATGTCAAAGCACTAAAGATAGAGTTATGAACGCAACACTGACCTTGCCCTTGAAAGATCTAATGTTCTGGTGAGAAGCAGTGGTTAATATGGTGCAGCTCCAGGCACCTATGCCTCACATCTCACATGTAGGATGCAGGACTGTGTCACAGAAACTAATGTCCAGCGCAGAGGACTTACATCTCCGAGCTGGAAAGTGACAGCCCCAGGATCTGTCGGAGTTTGACTGGTGCCCTAGCCTCCACATCTTACCATTTCCGGGTTGCTGATGGTGACCTTGCTAACACAAGTGTTAGAATCCTGGTGGGGCAAAACTCAGAGAGCAGTACACTGAGTAATTGTATGTGCTCTATAGATCAAAACCTCTCCACAGAGGAGCAAACTAACAAAGCTATAGATTGGCGGTGGCCTTGGCTTGTCAGTGGCAGAGTAAGAAATGTTGATTTAGTTAAATCAAGTGTGGTCTTTGGTCAAGTTCTTCTCCAATACCTATTTCCCCAGTGACTTTGCAGTAAGTAGTGTGGCAGTCAGTTCAATATGAATCTCTCCAGTAAACGGTTTACATTTGACATTACTTATTGAAGCAAAGTAAATATAAGTTGACTATCTGACGTAAATATAATTGATTATCAGATGTATACATAGAAAACCCTCATTCTATAATAATAACAATAATAATAATAATACATCCACCCAGGCATTGGTGGTACATGACTTTAATGCCAGTACACGGGAGGCAGAGGCAGGCAGATCTCTGTGAGTTCGAGGCCAGCCTGGTCTACAGAGCAAGTTCCAGGACAGGCCCCACACATGGAAATCCTGTCTTGAAAAACGAACAAAAACCAGGATGAAGTTACTGAAGACCAATCAGAGAGACCATTTTGTAAGGCCACAATGTTTTGCTAGATGGAAGAAAGTGACACTAAAGTGTCCTTGTAGCCTTTCCTTGACTGGTCTCAGTGATCTGCATCTTGTTGTCTGTAGTCTCGTTTTAAACTTTTCTTACTGAGGATACAACTGAGGTTCTTTATGCATGCTAGAGAAGCCTTCTGCTGTTGGCCCAGCTGTTTTGTGTCTTGAAATAGTTATCACTATGTAGCCAAGGCTAGCCTCGAATTTAAGATACTTCTGGTTTTGGCTCCTGGCTCCTGGGTACAGAGTGAACTTGATCAGCTGTAGTGCATTTTTTTGTTTGCTTGTTTGTTAGTTTGTTTTTTCAAGACAGGTTTTCTTTGTGTAGATGTGGCTGTCCTGGAACTCGATCTGTAGACCAGGCTGGCCTAATAGTCACCAAGATCCACCTGTCTCTGCCTCCTAAATGCTGGAATTAAAAGCATACACCACCACCACCCAGCTGTTTTTTGTTTTGTTTTGTTTTTTTTAAGTTAAAGAGATTTGCTGGATATGATTTCGGGTATTATCACTTTATAGGTCTAAGCTACAAGGATTTCAAAATACAGTTTAAATATATAAACCATCGCCCCCTCATTTGCAAATAGCAGAGCACTACCTTTAACCAGGTGGAACAAATAGAAAGAGAGGAGACTTACCGAAGGGGTACTGGGCTAGCTATCGGAGTTGAATAAATAATTGCACAATAAATTCTAAGGATGGCCAAGAGGGGACAGAACAAATGGGCTCTGGTTGCTTCTCTTTTGTTCTCTGGAGGGAGATGTGCCCAGAGAAGCAGGCTCTGACGACCCCTATGAGATGAAATAGCTTTTCTCGGTCAGCTCTTGAGGAGCTGCCTGGCTCCAGTATGTTCACCTGGCAATCAGTAGCCGGATCTCTGCAGTCCAGGGAGTGAGCCTCTGTGAGGGGCTCTGACTTGTTTACTCGTCTATCAGTTAGCCAGTCTTGTGGTTAGAAAAACAGGGCCTTTTAAGATGGTTGCCTCTCTTTCGGCTGCCAGGGCAGGAAGGAGAGAGGACAGAAAGGTCCCCAGGGTTGGGCTCACTAGGTTCTATCCCCAGGACTCACGGATTAGAAGCCTCGAAATAAGTGCATTTTTTTTTATAAGAATTGAAGAAAGCAACACCAACATCAAGGAAACAGGAAGTTGAATGTTAAAGGATCCCTGGAAGCCTGGGACTCTGAATCTTACTAAAGGAGAAAAGAGGGCCACTGAGATGACTCAGTGATAATGAAGCTTGCCTCTCACCCCTGCCAATCTGGGTTCCATCCCCAGGACCAAGGACTCCTGCAAATTGACCTCTGACCTCTACACTCTCACCCCTCTCAATCAATAAATAAGCCTATTTTTTAAAAAAAGAAAAAACTCACTGATTAATGAGAGTTCTCATGCTAGAGATGCAACGATAACATGAGAATTGATAAGATGAAATTTGTTGTGTGGACAACATTCCTGAGGTCTTTCTATTTTCTGTGGAGTCCACAGGTAGTCAGTTACTCTGGAAACAGTTAAAACCACAGTAAAAGCTGCTGATGAAAGATGCCCAGAACGGCCACAGGGGAGCTGGAAAATAAAGGCAGGGAGCCATGGGAAGGAGATACTGGATGGCCCTGGAGTTTTCCAGAGGAGAAGCAAGAAATAGCCAGTGAGAGCATAAGTGCGAAGGCAAAAGAAGAAGGAGGAGGAGGAGGAGGAAAGAAAGAAAGAAAGAAAGAAAGAAAGAAAGAAAGAAAAGAAAACTTGCTCAAAAAAGAAATATAAGACCTAAAAAACTCTGAATATTTGAACACAGGGAGAAACATAATAGGGTATCTGTGATAATAACGTGGAGGTAGGGCTATGGGGGTCCAGATTCTGGGGAGAACAGGAGACCAATGTAGGAATGAACCATCTTGAGCACTGGCTTTCAGACAGGCAGACAACTGAAACAGACAGTTCAAGTCCCCATAATCTATGTTTATTTATTATTGTTGTTGATGATATTATCATCATTGTTGAGTCTTACGGAGCCCAATCTGGCCCCAAACTCCTGATCTACCCACCTCCACCTCCAGAGTGCTCCAATTACAGAAACATGAACCAGCAACTCACATTTTGGTTATAAAAGTGAGTGAGAATGTGGACAGAGCAGCCATTCCCCTCAGGTAGCTATCCAGTTTTCTATGTCACACAATTGTCATTCCCACGATGGTTGTTTCTCTAATCCTCTTGAGAATTTATTTTATTTTATTTTTGCATGTGTGTATGCGAGTTTTTGTCTAATACATGTCTGTGGACCACATGTGTGCAGTGCCAGTGAGGCGAAGAGTGACTATCATCGCCTGGAATTGGAATTACAGATGGTTATGAGCTACCATATGGGTGCTGGGAATTGAACGCAGGTCCTCTGGAAGAACAGTCAGTGTTCTTAACTACTGAGCAATCTCTCCATCCCCGATTTGTCCTTATTTCTGAATATTTATTAAAACTATCTCAAACTCTCTTCGTAAAAGATGATAGCAAATACATTGTTCAAAGAGAATATACTTATAGACCAGCACAGTACCTATGGCCAAGAATGACTTTGTCTTGACCTTATTTGTGTAATAACCCCTGTTTCTTTCAAAGTTTACAGATGTGAATTGCCTTCTTTTTTTTTTTTTTTTTTTTTTTTTTTTGAGACAGGACATCACTGTGTAGTCCTGGCTGTCCTGGATCTCAATCTGTAGACCAGGCTGGTCTCAAACTCACAGAGCTCCGCCTGCCTCTGCCTCCTGAGTGCTGGGATTAAAAGCGTGCACTATCACTGCCCAGCCAAGACATTTATGATTTATTGGAAATTCATCTACAGACTCCTGGGTCAGTTAAAGAATGAATCATACTGAGTAAAGGAAAAAGCTAAGGAAAATAGCAATATTGGTATGCTGTAACATTATGCAGACATTAAAAAATAATTTTCATGAAAAGTTTCAACCATGGGGGAAGCTACTAACATGCACAAGTGAAGGAAAGAGATTCCAAAAAGTGTTCTTTCAGCGATATAAAAGAAGATTCAGTTGGCCAGGTCTGATAGTCCACAACTGTAACCCCTGTACTTGAGAGGTGGAGGCAGGGGGATCAGGAGTCATCTGCTAATTCAGTAACCTTTAAACTGTAGGATTATGAGGATAATTTATCACAACCATCAAAAACAAAATATACATAGAAACTTTGGGCAGAATAGAATGCTTAAACACTGCTACTACACGGGAAAACCTTTCTTCTATATTTTTATTTGTAAATAAATATAATATATATGAATATGTATATGCCCTATAAACATACAAACCTAAAACATCTGGCTTACCCAGGATAGCTCCTCTGCTAATTACTATTTTATTTTTATGATTTGTTTTAATTATTTTTTATTTACATGCGTGTGTCTGTGCGAGTGAATACCCCACGTGTTCAATGGGGCCAGATTCTGGACAGAGCCGGAAGCCAGATGAGGGCATTGGATCCCCTGGAGCTGGAGTTACAGGTGGTCCTGAGTCACCCGGAGTGGCTGCTCTCAGAGCCAAACTCAGGTCATCTGCGAGAGCAGCAAGCATTCCTAACTGCTGAGCCACCTGTCCCAGCCCCACCCTCTGCTACTTATTGATGAAACAGGTCCACAACCCAGGCCTCCACTGGCAGTTAGAAGGGCGTTGCTCCACGAATTTAGCAGTCTTGACAAAGCAAATTAACACTGTAGCAGAAGCCCCCAAGCTGTTGTGGGACCAGATCTGTTAGCTACCCTTTACATATAGCAGTTCAGGAGCACAGCCCTTTTGTCACTAGCAACAGAACACAGTAGAGCGCCAAGTGGCTGTTGAGAATGGAAAAGACACTCATTGCCTGACCCTGCTGTGGAATCACATAAATTGTAGTAAACAAATATCCACTAATAACTATGGCCTATTGAAAAATGCAAGAACCAAAGAAATCGTATTTTATCCTTTGCCATAGTCAATTATGACTTGTGACACAGAGGGCTTTGGAGGGACAGAGTCCCCTGTTAACATGCTAAACTGGCCCAACATCCTCTCCTTCCTGTTTTACTCATCCAGCACAAGTGGCCTGGGCTATTTGACTTGGAATTCTGATCTTCAGACTGTTGCCATACCCGGTGTTAAATTTGCTGTTATGTACATTCACAAAACCCTTGAGATGCAGAATAGGAACACAGATTCATGAGATGAACTTAAAAGTTTTATGTGATCTACCCCCCTTTTAAAACTAAATTTTAGTTTTTGATTTATGTGTATGCATGTATGCCATCTGTGTGAGGGTGCTTGTGGATGCCAGAACCCCTCGAGCTGAAGTTAGAGGCAGTTGTGAGCCATCTTACGTGGGTAATAGGATCTCAACTTGGGTCCTCTGGAAAAGCAGCAAGCATTTTTAACTGCTGCACTATCTTAAGGACAGCCCCTAATCTGTCCTTAAAAGATAAAACTGACCAACTATAGTAGTTCATGCCTATAATCTTAATACTTGGGAGTAGGAAGACTGAGGCAAGAAGGTGGCATATTCTAAGTTCCTGGCTAGTCTAGGCTACAGAATATGACCCTTTTTTAAAAAGGGGGTGGAGAGGCTGACTGAATATATCTAAATATACTGTGTCTACTAATAATCTTTATTTATTTATTTATTTGCTTGTTTGCTCAATTATTTATCTGTTTACTTTGAGGCACAGTCCCACTATGTAGTCCTAGCTAGCCTAGAACTTACTACATAGATCAGGCTGG
The DNA here is from genome assembly GCF_003668045.3 of Cricetulus griseus. Taxonomy (NCBI): domain Eukaryota; kingdom Metazoa; phylum Chordata; class Mammalia; order Rodentia; family Cricetidae; genus Cricetulus; species Cricetulus griseus. The sequence goes on from NC_048598.1 coordinate 52,653,004, forward strand.
CCTGGAACTTTACCAGCTTCTGCAGGGATTAAAGGCACGGGCCACCATGCCTGGCTACAACAAATTTTTATGCTCAACCAAAAATCTCTGAAGATTCAGACAGTTTACAAAAGCAGTAGGCCCCTCTCTAGCTTGCAATCTGTTTTATTTCACTGTGAGCAGCAGAAGATAATGTAGACTTTTTTAGTGTAGTCTTCACCCCTCTACACCATAAATAGTAACTAAATTGTCTCAAATCCCAGGCTATTAGTCACTCCCTTCCAAAAGTTGTAGTATAATATTACTGCTTACAGCAGGCGAAAGAACATTCAGTTCCGAGGAATGAGAAAGGCTTTTGTTGGATTCTTCTTTGTTTTACTTTGTAGTTAAATTAAGTAACAGTTACTCTGAATGACTAAGTATCCATCTTTAGGTGTCGATGTAGGTTCTGCCACTGAGTGCCCAGTTCAGAAGCAGCCGATCCTATTGGCTTAGTAAGAGGCATCAAATGCACGGACAAAGTTATCAGTGGAACTTCTCATTTAAAAGGATATAAAATAACAGTTCCATCACCAGGCTATAATGAGCTACTTGAGAAAGCCTTTGAAACTAACACTGTTAGCTCTCTTCTGCAATACATTCCTCAGGTCAGGATCCTTCAGGCTGAAATACTTTCATCTGTTATTGTTCTGAGATATTGGGATTCTAGCTAGCTCTAAAATGTTCAGAAATACACTTGTGTGGCTGGGCATTGGTGGGCACGCCTTTAATCCCAGCACTTGGGAGGCAGAGGCAGGCAGATCACTGTGAGTTAGAGGTCAGCCTGATCTCCAGAGCGAGTGCCAGGATAGACTCCAAAGCTACACAGATAAACCCTGTCTTGAAAAAAAAAAAAAAAAAAAAAAAAAAAAGAAAAAAAGAAATACAATTGTGTGTACCCCTTCTTCCACAATAGGCACTTGACAGTCACTACAGGCTTGAGATATCCAACATCTATTGTAAGAGATAATCTCTAGGATACCTGTCAGCCATGCCTAGAACCATCTGAGGGATGACATTATTTACATTGACTTTTATTTTTACTCATTAAATTTTCAAAAGCACATGCTTTACAGAGCTAGATAGTTCTGCAAAATCAGTCTTGGAAAAAATAGTGGATTGGGCTGGAAATGTGCCTGCAACCCTAACATTGGAGAAGGAGACAGAAGGATCAGAAGAACAAGATCATTCCCTGATACATAGCAAGTTCTAAGCCTCCTGCTCTAGGGAAAAACAAAACAACAAAAATCACACACTGATCTCTATCTACTATTTCCCATGTCTCAAAGGAAACTGTTTTTCTTTTTCTTTTTCCATTGTAGCATGTCCATTGTTTTTCACTCTTTAAAAAAATTTTTAATCACACAAACACACACACACACACACACACACGTATGATAAACTTTGTATATTTGTTTCAAATATTAACAATATCAGCTATTATTTAATGAACAAAAACAGTATTTCAAATAAGACACAATTTTTTATTATAAGCAATTTGCTAAGGTAATTTTTTAAAAAAATCGAACCTACTACATTAAGTGATCATAGCTAGTATTTGAAAATGTGACTTAATACATATCTTTGTTAGCATAAAATTGTTATATCTATATATAGTAAATATATTTTATATTGTCAGGCTATGTGAAAAGAATTTAGTTCTAAGTTTTAGTTTGCAAAAAGAAATGATTTTTTAATTTTCAATTTAAAAATACTCCCAGAGACAGTGACCACCCTGTTTTCTCTTCAATGAAAACTTTCTCTAGAATACGCTAGAACACCCTAAGTTACAACCAGAATCAGTGACTGCCTTATCAAGAGTAAATGAGTCACTTACAAAGTTTATGCTTGGGCAAGCAGAATGTTCTTCTAATATTAACCCTACTAACAGAACCTTTTAAAATTTCTTTACATTTTTATTCCATACACTCAATCAACAAATAAAAGCAGTTAGTCATGTAAAACCTATAATAATTTACATGTAACATGGACTGAATTGACAAAGAAGGCCAAAGCCATTTTTTTTTTTCCAGACAGGATTTCTTTATACAGTTCTGGCTGTCCTGGCACTCACTCTGTAGATCAGGCTGGTCCCAAACTCACAGAGATCCGCCTGCCTCTGCCTCATGAGTGCTGGGAATAAAGGCATGCACCATCTCGGACTGAACACATTTTTTTTTTAAAGATTTATTTATTTATTATGTTTACAATATTCTGCCTCCATGGATGCCTGCATGGCAGAAGAGGGCACCACATCTCATTACAGATGGTTGTAAGCCACCATGTGGTCGCTGGGGATTGAACTCAGGACCTCTGGAAGAATAGTCAGTGTTCTTAACCTCTGAGCCATCTCTCCAGCCCCCACATTTTTTTTTTTATATGACTCAGTTTCACCAAACAGCTAAAGTTTAACAAAGTTAACAGAGAGCCTGAATAGGCCATTGTAACCTTAGGGATTTATAAACCTTAATCATCAAACATAGGTTGCATAGAATTAGTGCCTGGTTTCATCCTCATCTGTTATTTTTTCCTCTTAGGACAAAAATCATCATTCAAAACTCCATTCCAACCTATAATATTTGGTGGGCCTGCTGTTGCCTCCTTAATTTAGGGAAAATGAAATAAAACAAACCATCTTATACCACATGGTCACCTTAATCAAGATGGTGGTAAAATCACATGGCCTGGTTCCATTATGATGAGGTCACCAGCAAGATGGTGGCAAACCACACAGTGTTATTACTCCTAGGTGAGTCCATCTGGCATACACTCTTTTCCTAAACAAGAGTTTAATTCAAGATACATACATGATATATCATAGCAAATTAATATCATCTGAACACTCAATGAACTTATAAATCCTAAAATACTGAATGTTGTAGTTTCAGCAAAACCTTTAAAGACAGTAAACAAAACCAAGCAATGGGGTAAGTCAGAGTTAAGCATATTGCCATTTGGAACCTCTATGGGAAGTAGTTCACTTCTTAGTTAGTCTCAAGTGCAAAATGTCTGTTCCTCACCTATTCTGTTTTTTTCTCCTTCCTGTCACAGAGTAGGTGACCAGTCAGACCAGGACCAAGACTTACGAGAAAACATTTAAGCTAACATGCTTGTGTCTGAAGCAGGTGGACTAAATTCCAGCTCCAGAGCCAGTCTTTTCAGTAGCGCAGAACAGCTTGAGACAATTTTTTAAATATTATCCATACCAAAAAGACATCTGAATCCCTGTAAGCCTGAATCCAGTACTTCACACACATATTTGTAGCTACTTTGTGTGTATCTGCTTTTACCTCTTAGCTGCTAAAGATACAAGCAGGATTTTCCAGGTTTGGAGAGGCAGAAACACAAGCAGTTCAAAAACAGAAGTGCTATCTCATTTAGGAATAGATGCATTTGGAGACCCAGCAGAAATGGCAGCTGCCAAATCACGAAAAAGATCATGAGGGAGGGGCCTTGAACCATGCTATCACTGCGTTTTATGGAGTTACCTCATTCAATCTAGATATTAGAAATGGAAAGTTCCAGCTGGGCGGTGGTGGCGAATACCTTTAATCCCAACACTTGGGAGGTAGAGGCAGGTGAATCTCTTTGAGTTTGGGAACAACCTGGTTTACAGAGTGAATGCCAGGACAGCCAAGGCTACACAGAGAGAAACCCTGTCTTGAAAAACAAAACAAATAAAAAAACTGAAAGTTCCCAATTTGGGCCAGCAGTGTCCATTTGTCCAGTGTATATTGAGGCCCGATTTGGACTGAGAGCTGAACAAGTATGAGGTCTCCCAAATGGAGTTTTTTAGATCAGCCTGCAGCCAGGCTGACAGTGAGTACTTTGGAATGGAGAATTTGGAACCCATGTTGGGGCCCAGAATTAAGGGAAAAAAACAGGGACTAATATCCAGTCACTGAGAGCATCTTCTAAGTTTCAAAATGTGAGGTAATCTCAACCATTACAAATTCCTAGGTTAAGAAACCAAGGTTTGGCAGGGCGGTGGTGATTTATGCCTTTAATCCCAGCACTCGGGAGGCAGAAGCAGGCAGATCTCTGTGAGTTTGAGGACAGCCTGGTCTCCAGAGCAAGTTCCAGGACAGGCTCCAAAGCTGCACAGAGAAACCCTGACTTGAAAAACCAAATAATAATAATAATAATAATAATAATAATAATAATAATAATAATAATGAGGAGGAGGAGGAGGGAGAAGGAGAAGAAGAAGAAGAAGAAGAAGAAGAAGAAGAAGAAGAAGAAGAAGAAGAAGAAGAAGAAGAAGAAGAAGAAGAAGAAGAAAAGAAACCAAGGTTCTCAGGGCTTTCGGCTGAGCGAGTGGTGGCAGCCAGTGGAGAATTCCCATAACTAGAATTTTCAGCCAAACTTTGTCATCCAGTGGAAAGTCTCTCGTGTCTTCAACTGAGCAGGTCTTAAGACAAACAGAAGGAAGCTCCAGTGTGCTCCCAGACCTAACCAGGGTGCCTCTGAGTTAGATCCGGGACACCTTGAGCAGGCATTTTGCTGTGTTGCATTCATGTTCTGGAGGAACCTGGAAGGTCGGACTGAAGGTCACAGTGTGTCTGGAAGACAATAGGTGAGAAAGGGTGGAGACAGAGAGGAAAAAGAAAAGGCCCCTGAGACAAAGAGTGGCCCTGCCTGGCCCTATTGAGCCTAGGCCAGGGGGAGCTTATGAGAGCCAGAAAGTTTGTTTATGGGTGGGCTTCAGCATACGTTAGATTATTAAGGCCGCTGCAGAAAGACAGACAGAAGGCAGAAAGAGAGGCTTAGTCTGATCTTAGGTGGGACTATGCTTATTCACAGCAAGGAAGCATTTTTGTCACCCAAGTGAGCAGACTGACACAATGCCTACAGGAGAAGATGCAATTTGGTCCTTTAAAGGGTCAGAAGTGACCTCCGTAGACGCAGGGAAAGCTGGGATATATAGTCTTTCAGTCCCCACACCTAGTTATTCACTTTTTAAATTTATCAAGCCATACTGTCTTAGTAAGGGTTTCTGCTGCTGTGAAGAGAAACCATGGCCACAGCAAATCTTATAAAGAAAACATTTAGTTGTGGGGCTCACTTACAGTTTCAGAGGTTCAGTCCATTATCATCACGGCATGCAGGCAGACATGGTGCTGGCTACATCTTCATCAGGAGGCAACAGGAAGTGGACTGTGACACTGGGTGTTATCTTGATCAAGACCACCTCCACAGTGACACACTTCCTCCAACAAAGCCACACCTCCTAAGAGTGCCACTCCCTATGAGATTATGAGGGCCAATTACATTCAAACTACCACACATATTGTTTTAGTTTTCAAAAACTCTGCTTTTAAGATGGAGAGTTGGCTCAGGGGCGAAATGTTCTCTAAGTATGAGGATCCAGGTTCAAATTCCTAAACCCCCATCAAACAGGGCCTGGTAGCACCATGTAAGTCTTGGTGCTCCTCTCATGAGATGAGGCAGAGACAGCAGAGTCTCCAGAAGTTCTTGGGTCCAGCTAGCCTGGCAGATGCACCAGCAAACAGTAAAGAGACACTATTTCAAACGAACTGGAAGGTGAGGACCCACACCTGAGGTTGTCTTCTGATTTCACATGTGGCGCCAGCAGACCTTCATGATGTAACCTGGCTGGGCTGGAACTTACTATATAGATCCTGCTAGTCTCGAACTCACAGAAATCCATTTGCTTCTGCCCCCTGAGTACTGAGATTAAAGACATTCATCACCACACCACACCCATGGAGATATACAGTTTTAGTTTTTCTAATCGGATATTTGCTGTATATAACCCTATGGCATGATGCAATTGCTAAAATTCTACTACAATCTTAAATGACAGTAACAGAATTATAATTGTTTCCCATCCTAATGTGAGCTTGTCTAGTCCTCTGTGGATTCTGTTACAAGTCAGCTTACATCAGGAAGATAGACTAGAGTCTAGGATGTTCTCAACCAGAAGGGTCACAAACTCTGACACAGATCAATCTTGAGAAAACCAATGAAACTGATATAATTCCAAAAATCACTTCCTGGGGCTGGAGAGATGGCTCAGAGGCCAAGATCATTGGCTGCTCTTTTAAAGGTCCTGAGTTTAATTTCCAGCACCCACATGGAGGCTTACAACCATCTGTAATGAGATCTGGTGTCCTCTTCTGGTCTGCAGGCATACGTGCAGGCAGAATGTTGTATACATAATAAATTTAAAGAAATCACTTCTTTAAAAATACTCTTAAGCTTATTTTTGATGACTTCCCTAAAATTCTCCATGAGGTCAACCAATACACTCTGTACATTGTAGACAAATAAACTGGAGAAAGATTACAACAAATGTATTGATAATGTGGATATGTTCATTAGTGTATTGGGATTTTTGTTTTGTTTTGTTTTTCAAGGTAGGGTTTCTCTGTAGCTTTGGAGTTTGGAGGCTGTCCTGGAACTCACTTGGTAGACCAGGCTGGCCTCAAACTCACATTACATTGATTGTTGGAGTGACTGAGTAAGTGTGTGTTCATTAGCCATGGCACTTGTGTGGGGGTCGAAGGACAACTTGCAGGATTGAGTCTCTGTTTCTACTACGTGGGTCCTGGGGAACCAGCTCAAGTTGCCAGGCTTGACAAGTCTCTGAGCTGTCTCACCCATGCTGTTAGTAACAGGTAGCAGTGGGCTTCATTATGGTGTCCTCATACGTGTGTGGTATTTGATCATCTGTACCCCACCCTCCATTATCCGCTCTTGTCTTCCTCCCACTCCGGAGGTTCCCTTTTCTCTTTCTAATTCCCCTTCACTTTTATGTTGTTGTTTTTTGTTTTTTGTGATCTATTGAGTTTGCTGAGGGTTGCTTCCAGGAGCATAGGTGAGGGATTATTCACAGGACTGTGCAGCTAACCACAGCCATGGTGACAATCAGGTGTACAGTAGCTATGGCTGGAGGGGTGGATCATCGGTTAGGAGCTCTACTTGCTCTTAAAGAGGACCTGGGTTCAATTCCCAGCACTCACATGGTGATTTACAACCAAAGGGCACAGGCAAGAATACAGTACACATACATACATTCAGGCAAAACACTCATACACATAAAATTTAAAAAAAAAAAGTGTCTACAGTGGCCGCATCATTGCTGAAAGACAGCATTCCCAGTGCTCTTCCTTTTTTTTTTTTTAAATAATCTAGAAAAAACCACACAAAGTTCATTATATGCCTAAGATATGAGAGTATTAGATCCCAGGACCTCACTATTACTTAAAAAGGTTTAAAGAAAATTTAGCTAGCCAGGTTTTCAAAATTTGTTTAATGCTGCTGCAGAGAAGTGAAACAGTAATGGGAGCTGCCACTGAGCATTTTCTTACCGGCAGACGACAAGCACTCACTCAGGCTTACAGAATTTATGTCTATAAGAAGCCAAACCTTAACCGGGCGTTGATCGTGCATGCCTTTAATCCCAGCACTCGGGAGGCAGAGGTAGGCGGATCTCTGAGTTTGAGTTCAGCCTGGTCTACAGAGTGAGTTCCAGGACAGCCAGGGCTGTTACACGGAGAAACCCTGTCTCAAACAAACAAACAAACAAACAAATAATAAAAATATTTGTTTATAGGACATGGTGAGATGGCTCAGTTGTTAGGAGCAATGACTGATCTTAGAGAGGACCCAGGGTTCATTCTCAGCACCCACATGGCAGCTCACAAATGTCTGTTAACTCCAGACCTAGGAGATCTGATGCCTTCTTCCTGTCCTCCACGGGCACTGCAAGTACATGGTGCACAGACATACATGCAGGGAAAACATCCATAGGGATAAAATCACAATTAAAAAAAATTATAACTATTTGTTTAGTGTAAAAAGTAGTAAAATTACAAAGCAAAATGCAAAAGTAACCTAAAATTTTACCCAGGAATGGTTGAGGAGACAGCTCAGAGAGTGAAATGCTTGCTGCCTGGGCTTGAGGCCCTAAATTCAGATATCCTACCCATATAGCCTCAGCCTGCAGCCCCTGTGTTGGGAGTGACAGGCAGATCCCAAGGGTTGCATGGCAGCTTTCCAACAAAAGCAGTGAGCTCCAGGTTCAGTGACAAATCTTTTCTCAAAAAAATTGGTGGGCTGCTGGCATGGTGGTGCACGCCTTTAATCCCAGCACTTGTGAGGCAGAGGCAGGCTGATCTCTGAGTTCCAGGCCTGCCTGGTCTACATAGTGAGTTCCAGGACAGCCAAGGCTATCTAGACAGACCTTGTCTCAAAAGACAACTGGCCTCTCTATAAGCAAACACATCAGCACACATTTTCTTTAGGGTTGAGGAGAGGTTCATCAATAAATTCCACACTGTGCAAGCGTGAAGAACCCAAGTGCAACCCCCAGCATCACGTGGGCATGTGACAAATAGCTACAATCCAAGTGCTGAGGAGGCAAAGACAGGAGGGTCCCTGGGATTGGTTGGTCCTTCTAGCTGAATGAGTGAGCTCCATGATAGGAGGACCATGACTCTGAGTCCTGAAGTTAAAAGGAATTTCGTGGAGCCTCTTTCTTCCTTTACTACATCTTTCCATAATTGATAGTGTTTGCTGGTTGGGATTTGTGGGTTTTGTTTTAATTTGTATCTTATTTATTTGTATTGTTTGAGTGGTTTGCCGGCAGATATGGCTGCTCACCACATGTCTGCCTCGTCCCTGTGGGGGTTAGAAGAGGGTATTAGATCCCCTGGAACAGGAGTTACAAGCAGCTGTGAGCCACTGTGTGGGTGCTGGGAATCGAACCACATCCTCTACAAGAGCAGCTGATGCTCTTACGCGCTGAGTCCTCTCTCCAGAAAAGTGTTTTGTTTTTTACTGTTGTTTTTTGTTTGTTTGTTCTGTTTTGTCCTTCTCTCTAAGCTGTAAGAGTGAAGACCTGGTCACCTCTGCCTTGGCTGTAGGTTCAGAATCCAAAACAGTAGATGCTCAGTAAATATTTGTTTCAGGAAGGAGAACCTGAGGTGAGGTGCAAGCTGGGCCTGAGGCCCCAAGAAGAACCGGTTGTTCCTGTTCCATTAGCAACGCATCACAGAATTTGCACAAGGAGTAAGTGGATGAACTGGGTGAGAACTCCTGTCAATCTTTGGGCACCCAGCAGTCATCACGGTGGGCTCTTCCTATTTCAGAGGTATATCCCCAAGATCTGAGTCAGGGTTTAAAATTACATTTTCTTAGGATGCTTTAACACCTCAAAAGCATCAGATCCCACTTAACACCTTCCCCGTAAAAAGGACATTTCCTTGGGGAAGAAAAAAAAAAGATAGAAACAAAATAAAGTTAGTGGAAAATTCCTGTTTCTCTCTACATCTGGTAAATAGAATTAGTTAAGACAGTTAAAATGGCAATGCCTGAAATAGTCTCCTGGTGATTATAAAATAGCTCAACCCTTTCACCAGGCAGAGGAAGAACACCAGGCTGGGAGAGTCAGCAGCTGGTCACTGTGGACAATGGGGGTGGATCGGCAGGCACCTCACTACGTTAGAAAAGCCACCACTCCATATAGAACTGCCATCCATTATAACCCATTCATTAGCTTTTCTAACTCTCTCGGCTTGTACACATGTGTGCATGCGATCCAACCCAGGGCCCCTGCATGCTAGGCATGCTCTCAACCACTGGGATCCAGCTTCTGCCTCCTGGCGCTGGGATGACTGGAATGCATACAGCCTGCCAATGCCAGCTTTAGGAACAGGGCTGTGACAGTTTGGCCTGTCAACTAGACGCTGCCATCTCCTTTACCCCTTTCCAGAAGGATGATTCCTGAACAATTAACTATTGGATGTAGGACTTAAAGCAAGATGGGCTCTGGCTGATCCCTCTGTGATACTAATGGATGGAGGGAAGTCCACTCAGACTCCTCAAATTATCAGGCATCGAACAAGAAGCACAATGCTTCCACCCAGCGCTTACTGATTAAGAATTTTATATCAAACTTTTCTGATCAGACATTTGCCTTTAAGTTGAAATTTTAAAATTTGTTTGACTTTTTAAAAAGTAGTTATAAATTGGGCCATGGTGGTGCACACCTTTAATGCCAGCACTTGGGAGGCAGAGACAGGCAGATCTCCGAGTTAGAGGCCAGACTGGTCTACAGAGTGAGTTCCAGGACAGCCAGGACTATACAGAGAAACCCTGTCTCAAAAACAGACAGTTATTGGGGCTGTAGAGATGGCTCAGGGGTTAAGAGCATTGGCTGCTTTTCCAGAACACCTGGGTTCAATTCCCAGCACCCACATGGCAGCTCACAACTGTCTGTAACACCAGATCAAGGATTTCCAAAAACTCACACTGACATACCTAAAACACCAATGCACATAAAAAAAATTTAAAATGGGGCTGGAGAGATGGCTCAGAGGTTAAGAGCACTGACTACTCTTCCAGAGGTCCTGAGTTCAGTTCCCAGCAACCACATGGTGGCTCACAACCATCCGTTATGAGATCTGGTGACCTCTTCTGGTGTGCAGATATACATGGAAGCAGAATGTTGTATACATAATAAATAAATAAAACCTTTTAAAAAATTTAAAATACAGTTATGTATTCATCTGTTCATTTATATATTGTTTTGTTGGGGTGGAGGAATGTAGGCCATGGACACATGGAAGTAAGAGGTCAACGTGCAAGAATTGGTTTTCTCTTTCCACCATTGGGCCCTGGGGATCAAACTCAGGTCGTTCATTAAGTCATCCCACCTTCCTTCAAAATAGAGCCAGGCAGTGGGGGTGCACATCTTTAATCCTTGCACTTAGGAGGCAGAGGCAGGCAGATCTCTAAATTCCAGACAATCATGGTCTACAGAGGGAGTTCTAGGACGGCCAGAGCTACACATAGTAACTATCTTAAAAAAAAAAAAAAAAAAAAAAAAAAGAAAATCAAAATAGCCAGATGGTAGTGTCTCAAATAAAAAACAAACATACAAAAAATAGATACAGCTTTTTGTTTTAAATTATTTTTATCTTATAGGTATGACTGTTTGTCTACACGTATGTCTGTGCACTGTGTGTGTGCCTGATGCCTATGGGGGTCAGAAGAGGGCAGCAGATCCCCTGGAGTTACAGATGGCTGTGACTGCCTATGTGGGTGCTGGGAATCTAACCCAGGTCCTCTGGAAGACAGCCAGTGCTTCAACTACTGAGCCATCTCTCTCTCTCTTTTTTTGAGACAGGGTTTCTCTGTGACGTTGGAGGCTGTCCTGGAACTCGCTCTTGTAGACCAGGTTGGTCTTGAACTCACAAAGTTTTGCCTGCCTCTACCTCCCGTGTGCCATCACCTCAGGCAGATCTCTGTGAGTTCGAGGTCACCCTGGTCGCCAAATTGAGTTCCAGGTCAGCCTCCAAAGCAATACAGAGAAACTCTGTCTCGAAAAACAAAAATAACCACAACAACAAAAAGACCCTTGGTTCAATCCTCAGCTCTGAAAAAAATATCACCTCCCTTGATTCCATTTTAGGTGCAACAAAAGCCCAACATTTAATTTGAGAATTCAACCAATCAGATGTGATGGCACAAATCTTTAATCCTGCCATTGAAGAAGCAGAGGCAGTTGGATCTCTGAGAGTTTGAGGCCAGCTTGGTCTACGTAGTGAGTTCTAGGACAATCAGGACTACATAGTGAGACCCTGCCTCAAAAACAAAAACAGGGCGGGAGAGATGGCTCAGAGATTAAGAGCACTGGCTGCTCTTTCAGAATTCCTGAATTCAATTCCCAGCAACCACGATGGCTCACAAACATCTGTAATAAGAGCTGGTGACCTCTTCTGGCCTGCAGGGATACATGCCAACAGAACACTGCATACATAATAAATAAATAAATCTTAAAAAAGAAAAAAAAAACAAGAAAACAAAAAGAAGGAAAAAAAGAGAAGGAAAAGAAAAACTAAGAATGAAAAATTGCTAAGAGAATTCAACTGTTGCCCATGGGTATTGTTTCTAATGCCCCCAAATGAGCTTGCCCCTGTAGTACAGGATCCGAATACAAGCAGCTTGTCATTGCCTGCAGCATAAGATCCTGGCAGAGTTATCCAAGCTGACTTCTTGGGTTCCAACCAGAATAGAATTCCCTCAAGGGTTTTAAAAATGTATATAGGAAATGATAGAGTTGTTGAAGTAGTTAGAAAAACACATTTGACTAGTCGAAGGCAGACTGAACTCTTGTAGGCAGGAATTGTATTTTCTCAAGGGTCCTGGTCCATTCTTTTGTACACTAAAGTTTGAGCAATTTTGCCTTGAAATGATAACATTTGGGAGGGGGAACATGTTACATGGTTTTCGGCGACTTATAACTCATTTCAAATGGTTAGCATGCGGGAAAATATGTCAGGAACCCCAAAAATAGTAATACAAAAATATTTCAAGACACATTTTGCTTTCCAAACCATGACCCGGGTTTGATTTTTGGAGAAACATTCACAACTTGGTTGAAATGTTAATAGCATGAGACTCAGGTGAGACGGCATCCATTTTAAAATCCCATGAGTTTTGTGATAAGGCATAGTTACGATGTAAGAAATAGGACACAAGACCAACAGACCTCATAAAAAGCAGAGAAGTTAAAAGTCTTGCCATCCTAGATCTAAGATGCCTGCTTTGCTTTGGGAAGGGGAGGGAACAGTTGTTCTAGCAGCTTTTAACTTTGGTACTGAAGCAGAACCAAGTTGCCTGGAAGTCATTTCAAAGTATGAAACTGAAAAAATACCAGGCAGGTGGCCTAAGTTTTAGGGCTTTCATGGGACAGTGAAGCATAATGGTCCCTTCTGAGTCTGCAAGCATATTTTTGGTATATTCGCACAGTACCGGATGAATAACACTGTTTAACCGGAAAGCCCCCAGAACACTCATACAGAAACCAAACCTTGTAATATTTATTCTTTCCTTACGTCAGTACAAAGAACTCATGTTTTGAAAGCAGCTTCAGCAAAATCCCCAGTTGCCATTTTTATTAAGATAACCCTTTCATCCATGCTTTCTGCTTAGAAAACAAATTTCTAAGCCAAAGTTGTTGCCCCAAACCTTGTTGTATATCTGGAGATATCCATTCCCTTGGGCCCAGATGAATATGCATCTCAGAATACAGAACTCTAAGAAAGACCTTCAATGCTTCATCTTCAAAACCTCTGCAGTAAAACTTGCCTGGATTTCCCAAAAGGAAGCATAAGAAAAAGATTGTTTAACTTAGGATGAGTACACACTGACAATAAAACAAAGTCAGGCATGGGAGATACTGGGATTACTGGCATACACCACCACCACACCCAGATTTCAAAGACTTTCATCTTGAAAAGTTGCTCATGGTGGGGAAAATTCAGGACCACCAAGTACAGAGCATGACCTCAATCATATAAGTAAGTTGGCATTTATTTGCCTGCTGCAAAAAACAGGAAGCAAATCACCAAAATACTAATGGGGGCTTCCCCTAGTTCCATAGTTTTCTCTAATTTTCATTGTCTTTTTGTTTTTTACTCCACTTTCTCATTTTAATACAGGATCTTGATTAGCTGCCCAGGCTGGCCTTGAACTTGGGATGTTCCTGCTTCCATCTTCTGAGTATCTAAAAAACATCTTATTTGTACTTTCCTAAGTTTGTTTTCTTTTGTTACTTCTTTCTTTTTTTTCTAAAATACCAATGTTATAATTTGTTTGCTTTTTTTAAAATTATTTTTAGTACCACTAGTAAATTATTTTTAGTACCACTAAAATTATTTTTAGTTACCACTAGTAAACACTAAGTCAAGAACTTCAAATTGACACATCCTTCCATTCTGGTTTCCTGCCTTAGCAGTCATCTCCAGGCTTTTGGCTCTCATCACAAACTAAAACCCCCCTCACCTTAATGGGTGCATGTCCCACAGTGATTACTAGTAGCCTCAGCAATACAGTTTATTGAGATACAAAATAAATTACTAAACTAAAGCCTAATTCTATTCCTTGAGCCCACCTTAAAAAGAAAAAAATGCTGCCTAAATTGTTCACATAAAAATCTGAGTATTGGCTTCCCCATACTAAAAACATCGTCATAATTATCACTTTGTTTTTCAAAATCAAATGATCTATTGAGTTAAACCTAAATACACTTAAGGAATCATGTTGCTGACAGTGAAGTAAAAGGATATAATGAAGGGCTTTTGAGGGTGATTAGATTCCCAGTTGAAGTTTCCCACACTGGAAGATCACAGAGCTATGGACTGGGAACTGACCAATGGCAGAAGCATCTTTGATAATGCATGAGAAAGAGGAGTCAGCAGCTACACAAAAATGGGAAATTACAGCTGTTTCTGTCTTAAATCTCTACTATGGGGAAGAAATTGTAAATAACACACACACACACACACACACACACACACACACACACACACACACACTGACGTCACCTCAGCTGATATTGTTGGTACTATGGGCCTTTACAACAGAAGAGACTGGCTCCCTTATCTGTTCTCTTCAGGCAGGAGAGCATGAAGGGACCACTGCCAGCATCCACTGAAGAGGTAAACATCAAAGAACTTGTGCCCAAAATACCCAGGGAAAGGCAAGAAAGAAAGAACCAAAACTAAAACAAAAACTAGGGAAAAGCTAAATGCAAACGGTTCTGGTTAGAACCATGGTGTCACACATTCCTTTAACAGAGGTCTCTATACTTTTGTGGCCTGTCAGCCGTGTAAGAGATTGAGGTGAGCTGGATCCACAACCCACAATCCTCCCACTTGTCAGCTGTGAGGGAAGCTCCTAAAGCTTCTCCTCCTCACTGGGAAGCCTAGTTTTATTCTGGCAGCTTGCTCCTTCTGCTCTCCTGACTCCTGACAGTTAAGGTCAAATCCTGCTCCCCTAGAGCTCAGGCCCAAGGCCTCATCGCTGGAAGGATGAGTCCTGTACCACTGGGCCACACCCCAATCCTTGCTGCTCCTTACCATTTTCTGGGAACAGCACCCCAACTCTCTCAACTGGACCCTTTCCAAAGACATTTAAATGGGCTTCCAACCCTTTCCTTGTAATATGGCTCAGCAGTTAAGAACACTGGCTGTTCTTCCAGAGAACCAGGGTTCAATTCCCAGCACCCTCATGATGGCTCACAGCTGTCTGTAACTCTAGTCCCAGGGGATGGATCCAGTGCCCTCTTCTGGCCTCTGCAGGTACCAGGCATGTGGTACACAGACATATATGCAGGCAAAACACCCACACACATAAAATAAATAAAAATTGTGGAATTTTGTTGTTGTTGTTGTTTGTTTTTAAGAAAAGGTTTTCTGTTCTCAATAAAAACAAAACCTCTATCTGGAGAGATGGCTCAGCTGTTAAGAGTACTGGCTGCTTCTTCCAGAGGTCCGGAATTCAATTCCCAGAAACCACATGGCTCAAAACCATCTATAGTAGGATCTGATTCTGACATAAAGTTATACAAGCAGATAGAGTACTCATGTACAGAAAATAAATAAATAAATCCTTAAAAAAAAAAAAACCAAAAACCTCAACGCCTTACTTAGACCTTGCATTCACCTCCAGCCTTATCTCTCTTCCTCTTTACAGGCAGGTTTCTAAAGACTTATCTGTGCCTCCTTATCTGTTTCGTCACCTCCCACTCTCTCAACCCAGTGCAACACAGCCAGCCCCCACCTCCTCACCCATTACTAAAACCTTACAAACTCCACATATATGGCGAGACCATAGCCAGTTTGCCATTTTCCTTGAAATATCTTCATTGGCTTCCTTTTCTTCTCACCTAATAGTTGGCTCACAACACTCATCGACAGTGAGTGACCACAGTCCACTTTCCTCCCGCTCATTCTCTTCCATATGAAAACCCTGCGTCTAGACTGTCCTGGAAGTTTGAAAGTCTGTCCCAGTGAAGGGAGAGAAAGGGGAGAGAAAAGAAGAGGGGGTAAAGGCGGAGGGGAAGGGAAGGAAGAGGAGGGGAGGAGACAGGAAGACAGAAGAGGCTCTGACACTTTCATATTTCTTCCTTTCCAGCATCCCCGATTCCTGGTGTTTCCATTACTTACACAGGAGAGAAACAGTGCTCAACTCCACCAGATCTCAAGAAACAGGAATTAAAAGAGCTATCCTGACCTTGGAGGGACTAAGGTTTTAATATCAGCACACCATTGTTTGCCAAAGAGCTTTAAAGCGACCTGTCTGTCACCATCTAGATTTGCCTCAAGGTACACATGACTAGTAGTTAAGGTTCCCAGGCTAGAGAAACTTGTTGAGTTTGATTGGGTCTCTCCCCACCACCCTCACCAAAGGAAATAGTGCCTTAGCACAGGAATCGCAGAATCTGAAAAGCTGGAGGTAACCTTCTCTGTCCCCCGACCCCCAACTCCAAAGGCTAGAATTCCTCCTGCTAGTCCTTCTTGATCTTCTCACATTGTACACCAACTCTGATTCCTTAGCTGTGAACAAAGCCCCAGGAAAATCAGTCCTTCCCTAAGCATGGTCAGTTGTCACAGCAACCCCACACTCTCAGTGCAACTTCCATCCTAGTTTGTTTTTCCGTTGCTGCGATAAAATGCTGACCAAAAGCAACTTGAGGAGGAAAGGTTTTATTTGACTTATAGTCCATCATTGAAGGGACCTAAGGCAGGAAGGAACTCAAGATAGGAACCTGGAAGCAGGAACTGAATCAGGAGTACTGTTTCCTGGCTAGCCCAGGCTTACCTGCTGAGGGTTGGCACCACCCACGATGGGCTGGGCCCTTTTACATCAATTAGCAGTCAAGAAAATGCCCAAAGACATGCTGTACTGGCTAGTTTCATGGCAACTTGTTACAAGTTAGACTCATCATAGAGGAGTAAGCCTCAATTGAGAAGATGTCTCCATAAGAGTGGGCTGTAAGCAAGCCAGTAGGGCATTTTCTTGATTCCTGACTCATATCGGAAGAGCCCAGCCCAGAAATCTAGATGGTGGGGCCACCGTTGGGCTGGTGGTCCTGGGTTCTGTAAGAAAGCAGGTTGAACGAGCCTGGGGAGCAAGATAGTAAGCAGTACCCCTCCATGGTCTCTGCATCAGCTCCTGCCTCCAGGTTTCTTCCCTTACTGCTTTTTTTGCTTTGTTTTTCAGGACAGGGTTTCTCTATATTGCTCTGGCTATCTTAGAACTAGCTCTGTAGACCAGGCTGGCCTCAAACTCAGGGAGCCACCTGCCTCTGTCTCTGGAATACTGGGATTAAAGGCATGTGCCATCACCACCAGATACCCTCACTACTTTTGATGATGAACTGTTACATGCAACTGTGAGTGAAATAAACCCTTTCCTTTTCAAGTTGCTTTTGGTCATGGTGTTTCATGGCAGCAACAGAAACCCTAACTAAGACATGTGCCCACAGGCCAGTCTACGGAGGCAATTCCTCAACTGAGTCTCTCCCCAAGTCTGTCTAGGTTTGTGTCGAGTTGACAAAAATTAACCATCACACCTCCACTCTTCCACGCATTCTCCCTGTCCCCCAACACACACAAGCCTCTGTTCTCTCCCTCTACTTGGCCAATTTCCTAGCTTCTTGGCTTCTGCTCACATTTCAAACACATAAATCCAAATCTCCAAAGCTAGGATCCACATATAAGAGAGAACATGATGCATTTGTCATATTGGGCCTTCGGTATAATATTAAACATTATATTTAAATTATATTTATTTTATGCATAATATTGGCTAGTTCCACCCATTTATGCAAATTTCATATTCTCTACAGCTGAATAAAATTTCATTGTATATATGTACCACATTTTCATTGTCTAGTCATCAGTTGATGGACAGCTAAGCTAGTTGCATTTCCTGGCTATTGTAAATAGAGAGGGAATGAACATGGCTGAGCAAGTATGTCTGTAGTAGGATATGGAGTCCTTTGGGTATAGACCTGGAGTGGTATACTTGTATCATATGGTAGTTCTTCTTGTAGCTGATTTCCATAATGGCTGCAGCAGTTTAATCTCCCATCAACAGTGACTAAGGGCTCAAATTTTCCTACATTCTTGCATTTCTCTTCTTCTTCTTCTTCTTCTTCTTCTTCTTCTTCTTCTTCTTCTTCTTCTTCTTCTTCTTCCTCTTCTCCTCCTCCTCCTCCTCTTCCTCCTTCTTCATCTTCTTCATCTTTTTCCCCCTCTTCTTCTTCTTCTTCTTGGTTTTTTGAGACATGGTTTCTCTGGGTAGCCCTGGCTGTCCTGGAATTCGCTCTATAGATCAGGCTGGCCTCAAACTCACAGAGATCCGACTGCCTCTGCTTCCCAAGTGCTGGGATTAAAGGTGTGCGCCACCACTGCCCAGCCATCACTTGTTTTTGTTTTTGTTTTTGTTTTTTGATGATAGTCATTCTGATGGGAATGAGATGGAATCTCTAACTTTATTTTTGCATTTCCCTGATGGTTAATGATGTTGAACACTCTAAAAAATATATTAGCTAGCTATTTGTGTACTTTCTGTTTAAAATTTCTTTATTTAGTTTAATGTGCATGGGTGTTTTGCCTGCATGTGTGTCTGCGTACCACCACATGTGCCTGATGACTACAAAAGCTGGAAGAGGACAGAACTCTGGACCTGGAATTACAGATGGTTGTGAGTCATCATCTGAGTGCTGGGAATTGTACTCAGGTCCTCTGGAAGAGCATCCAGTGATTTTTAACTGCTGAGCCATCCCTCCAGTCCTCTGTATTTCTTCTTTTGAAAAATGTTTCTTAGCTCACTTTTTAAATTTTTTGAGTTTATTTTTATAGTTATATATGTATATTTATATAGTTATAGTAGGTTGACTCTGTTTTAATGCTACCTTTTTTCCCCTTCTGATTTGTATGATTTTATGATTTATCAGACAGTAAAAGTCTATGAAAGAACTAGGGATATAGCTCAGTTGGTAGAATACTTGCCAGGATGTATGAAGCCCAGGGTTTGAGCCCCAGCACCACACAAATAGGAATAGTAGCACATGCCTGTAATCCCAACACTCAGAAAAGATAGAGACAGGAGGATCAGAAGCTCAAGGTCATCCTTGGCTACATAGCATGTTCAAGGCCAGCCTGGGCTACATAGCATGTTCAAGGCCAGCCTGGGCTACATAGCATGTTCAAGGCCAGCCTGGGCTACCTGAGACCCCATCCAAAAAAATAAGACAACTCTATGGAAACAGGAATAATTCCATAGGATTGCCACAGTAGAGAGCTCCTTCCTTGCAGCCTTGTTTCATTCTTTTAAGGAGATCCTGGGTCCGCTGCACTAGCATTTCTCAGTATTTGAGATTCTCCATCGATGTGGTTTAGATGACAGAGACCTTGCCCAGCCCTCGAAAAGTCCTAGCTCTTATTCCCAGCACCATGTAAAACGGATGTGTCGTTTGTAGCACACATCTGTAATTCTAGCACTCGAGAGTTAGAGATAAAAGATTAGAAGTTCGGTTCTGGAGAGATGACTCAGAGGTTAAGAGTACTGACTGCTCTTCCAGAGGACCCTGAGTTCAATTCCCAGCAATCACATGGTGGCTCACAACCATCTCTAATGAGATCTGGTGCCCTCTTCTGGTGTGCAGACATACATGCAGGAGGAACACTGTGTACATAATAAATAAATAAATAAATACCCTTAAAAAAAAAAAAAAGATCAGAAGTTCAAAGTTATCCTGGCCTACTGTCTTGTTATGTTTCTATTGCTGTGAAAAGACACCATGACCACTGTTGTAATTTTTTTTTTTTTTTTGAGACAGGGTTTCTCTGTGGCTTTGGAGGCTGTCCTGGAACTAGCTCTTGTACACCAGGCTGGTCTCGAACTCACAGAGATCCGTCTGCCTCTGCCTCCCGAGTGCTGGGAAACTGTTGTAATTTTTAAAAAGCAGCTCGAGAGAGAGAAAGACGCTATGCAACAGAGTTCAAACACAGGTTTTTTTTTTGTTTTTTTTTTTTTGTTTTTATTAAAGGAAAAGGATTGTAAAAAGGGGAGAGAGGAGAGTAGTCTCTGGGGGCAGGAGCAGTGGGAAAGAGGTGGGGGGAGGACGACAGCCAGACAGGTAGAGTGAGAAAGAGAGATGGGAGGTGGCAGGGCCCTTTTAAAAGGGAACATATTGAATATGCACAGGTGGTGCTCTTCGTGGCAGCAGCTGAGGGTGTATCTTGTCAGAACTCCAAAGGCAGGCCAGTACAAATGCCTAAATACTAAGAACCACAGCAACTCTTATAAAGGAAAGCATTTAATTGAGATTGGCTTACAGTTCAGAGGTTTAGTCCATTATCATCACGGTGGGAAGCATGGCAGAGTGCAGGCTGACATGGTGCTGGAGAAGGAGCTGAGAGTTCCACTTTTTTTTTTTTTTTGCAGATTTTTTATTTATTTGAATTAGAAACAAGATTGTTTTACATGACAATCCCAGTTCCCTCTCTCTCCCCTCCTCCACCACCCCCCAACTAAAACCCTACCTATCACATATCCTTCCTGCTCCCCCTGGATGGTGAGGCCTTCTGTAGGGTGTCATCAGAGTCTATCATATCCTTTGGGATAGGGCCTAGGCCCACCCCCGTGTGTCTTGGCTCAGGGAGTATTCCTCTATATGGAATGGGCTCCCAAAGTCCACACCTATCCTAGGGATAAGTACTGAACTACTACAGGAGGTCCCGTAGATTTCTGAGGTTTCCTCACTGAAACCCATGTTCCTGGAGTCTGGATCAGTCCCATGCTGGTATCCCAGCTATCAGTCTGGGGACCAAGAGTTCCCGGATGTTCAGGTCAGCTGTTTCTGTGGGTTTCACCAGCCTGGTCTGGACCCCTTTGCTCTTCACTCATCCTTCTTTGCATCTGGAGATGGCTCAGCCATTAAAGGCTAGGCTCACAACCAAAAATATGAGAGCTCCACTTCTATTAGCAGGCAACAGGAAATGAACTGGCTTGAGCTTTTGAGACCTCAAAGCGCCCATCCCCACTCCTAATGACACACTTTCTCCAACAAGGCCACACCTACTCCAACAAGGCCACACCTCCTAATCATGGCACTCAGTATGGACCAAGTATTCAAACACAGGAGTCTATTGGGGCCATTCCTATTCTAACCACCACAGCTACCTAGTGAGTCTGAAGCCAGCCTGGGATACGTGACCTGATTCAAAGTAAAATTACACCCATACCCCATCAAAACAACAAAAAGACAAACAAGTGTAAGCCAGCCTCCCACCTGGGCCACCTAGAACATGTGCCCTTTTAAGCTTTCATCCATATTATTTAATTAAATGCTTATTTTGCATTTAGTTGTTTAATATCTGTCTCTCCCAGAACTAAGCTCCATTAGCAGCTGTTGGCTGTATCCATGGTACCTGGCACAAAGAAGATATTCAGTAAATAATATTGAGTGAATAAATATAATTAACCAAGTAAAGGCTTGGCAGACTTTCCCACTTGGCTATGGGAAATGCTCAGAACAGCAAAATGCTCGAACTAAATGCTAGCGTTGTCATGGCATTTTCATTAAATAGTGTGGTTAAACATGAGCAGTAATAGAGTTAGTTGACACACTGAGGCAGTAGCCATGCATCTTAGAGCTACATCCAGAGAAAGGATGCTATGGCCTGCGCCATGGCTTTCCACAGCCCCTTCTCATCCTCATAGCACCCTTCCTTTACCCTATGAGCTTGAAGCATCTTTCCTGAGACTCCAGTGCCACAGAATGTGAGAACTGACTGTGTCTTCTGTACAGTGTTCACTATTTCCCCTGTGCTATTTTTCTTCTCTGTGTTATGTCTCTTCAGAGTGGGCATAACTTTCTAAACTTGACCTTCCTAAAAATCAACCTGATTTTTTCCCCTTTAGCATCATTTTTAGTGTTATCTTGTGTTACCTTTCTAAGATTTAATTTTATTCTAAATTAATACATACATACTGTGATATTCTATATCACGATAGCCTTTCTTTTCCAAAATACACTTTTAATTTTTTCTTTGAGAATTTCGTACATGTATTCAATAATTTTCAAAACATTCATTATGCTGACCAAAATTACCTTAATCTTTAATTTTAAAAGGTGCAGTTATTCCACATGAAATTAATTATGAGCAAATGAAACTTACTTTGTCTGGAGAGTGGCTAGGTTTGAGTACAGTGTGCCACCGCCAACCCTAAGGTTTCATACGTGGAAATCAGTCCATAATTAAGTGGTGGTACCTTTAATAGGTGGTGTCTAGGGGGGTGGTAGTGGAAGAAGGGAGGGAGAAGGGAACAGCAAAACAGCATTTTTCATGTAAATCAACCTTGTTTCTAATTCAAATTAAAAAAGAAAAAGAAAAAAAATAGGTGGTATCTAGTAAAAAGGTCCTTGTGTCTTAGGGTGTGTGCACTCTAAAGTGATTTGTGTGGCTCTCCCTCTCAGCCTGCTCCTCAAGCTTAGACAGTCATGGTATCTACCTGCCAATCATCCCTTACCATGATTCTCTCTCTGACTTTCCATTAGGTCATGTTATGCGGCATCCAGCCTACTGGGGTCTTCACAACACCTTACTCCATAGAGGGCAGATGTCCTAAGACCACCAAGCTCCTGGAAGCTACTTCTCCCATCTCCCATCTCCCATCACCCTCAGTGCTACTGATGCAGGGCCATCCAGGCCACAGCCGCCATTGGTCTTACTTCAGCGGATCTGGTAAATGTACAGAGTGAAAGACAAGTAGAACACTTAAAATTATCCACCGGGCTGTGTGGAGCTCAACAGCATAGTGCTTGCTTAGCATAGAGGACGCCTGGAATTCCATTCCTAACATGGAAAAGGAAGGGTGGAAGAAGAGGGCAAATATTTTTTTAAGCCATAACTACAGAGACTGGGAGATGGGTCCAGTGGGTAAAGTGCTTGCCATGCAAGCGTGAGAGTTCGAATTTTGATTCCCAGAACCCAAGTAGTGAACTTCAGTAACCCCGGGGATTGCTACAGCATGATAGAAGCCAGAGACAGGAGACTGCCCAGAAGCTTGAGGGCCAGCTAGCCTGGCAAACTTGGTGGTAAACACAAGACTGTCTCTCAAACAAGGAGAGAATTTCCTTGTGAATTCACAAGGACGCGAGCACACAATGTATACATATCACATACTATATAGACAGACAGAAAGAGAGAGAAGAGAACCAGGTCAATGGTCCCTATAATCCCAGTTTGGGGAGGCAATGATGGCGGATTTCAGCAGTTCACTGGCCATCTAGCTAGTGAACCCCAGGTTACCAGGTTTAATAAGAGACCTTGTCTTAAAAAAAAAAAAAAAAAAAAAAAAAAAGTTAGAGAGTAATAGAGGGAGACACCCAATCTTCACTGTAGTGATTTGAACAAGAAAGGCCCCCATAGGCTCATATATTTCCCCAGTTGGTGGACCTGTTTGGGAAGGATTAGGAGTTGTGGCCTTGTTGGAGGAGGCACAGCACTGGTGGTAGGCTTTGAGGTTTCGAAAGACTCTTGTATGATTCCCAGTGTTCTCTCTTCTTTGATTTTGATTGTAGATCAAGATGTTTGAGCTCTAGCCAGGCAGTGGTGGTACATACCCTTAACGCCAGCACTTGGGAGGTAGAAGCAGGTGGATCTGTGAGTTCAAGGCCAGCCTGGTCCATAGAGTGAGTTCCAGGACAGCCAGGGCTGTTACACAGAGAAACCCTGTTTCAAAAAACAAAAACAAAGACCACAAAAGGATGTGAGCTTTCAGCTGATCCTTTGCTCTGCCATCATGGATTCTAACCCTCTGAAACCAGAAGCCAAATCAAATGCTTTCTTTTAGAAGTTGCCTTGATCATGATGTTTTATTACAGCAACAGAAAACTAACTAAGACATTCATCCTGGCCTCCAAAGGAAAAACCTAAGTAAATCTTTACTGAATGTGAGATATGAAATGTGATGGTTTTAAGGGGGAACGAAGGGAAAAACTCCTAGCTAGTCAGGATAGCAGGGAATGGAGCAGTGGTGGGCAGAGGCGACTATTCTCACATTCACCTATATAGCTGTAAGAAATTTTTCAAAATGTAAAACCTTTTAAAAAATTGGAAGCTATGTACCAGGTTTTCTTTTATTGGCCACCAACCAGCTCCCAAATCATGACATGGGGACTTATTAGTTTTAAAAGTTTGGCCTAGCTTTGGCTCATTTCTGGGTAGCTCTTTTAACTTAAATTAACCTGTTTCTCTTTATTTACCTTTCGCTTCGGGACTTTTTACTTTTCTTTCCTTTTGTACATCTTATTTTCACTACTTAAAAGGCTGGCTGTCCACTGCCTGGCTTCTTGCCCTGGGTGTGTCTCTCTCCTCCTCCATCTCTCCTTTTCTTCTTCTCACATTCTTCTTGCAAGCCTAGATTTCTCCTCCCATTTGTTCCGTCTCCCTGACAGGCCCCCATCCTTTCTTTGCCTAGCTACTGGCCAGTCAGCTCTTTATTAGACCAACCAGCTGCCTTGAGCAGGCAGGTGAAACAAATGCAACACACCTTTTCATAATTAAACAAATATAGTATAAAGAAAATAACACACCTTTACATAGTTAAAATAATATCCCACAACATAAACAAATGTAACATATCTTTGCCCAGTTAAAATAATATTCCTTAATAAAGTCGGGTAGTGGTGGCACACACCTTTAATCCCAGCACGTGGGGGGTAGAGGTAGACTTTGAACTCACAGCCTGGACTACAGAGTGAGTTCCAGGAAAACCAGGGCTACCCAGAGAAACCCTATCTCTGAAAACAAGCAAACAAACAAAGGGTGTGGTCACTGTTTCAGGTTAATAAGCAAGATGTGGCTACACAAAACAATTGGATGTTGAGGTGGGAGAGATAGCTCAGTAGTTAGGCTCGAATGCTCTCTTGCAAAAGACCAGAGTTCAGTTCCCAGCACCTACAACAAGCTGCTCATATCCACCTGTAACTCCAATGAATCTGATAGCCTCTTCTGGACTTTTTGGGCACCCACAGACACATACACATAAATAAAATAAATCTTTTGTTTGTTTTTGTTTTTGTTCTCTTTTTTCAGGACAGGATTTCTCTATGTAGCCCTGGTTGTCCTGGAACCCACTCTGTAATTCAACAAATAAATAAATGTAAGCCTGTAATTCAACAAATAAATAAATAAATAAGGCTGGGTGGTGGTGGTGGTGTACGCTTTTAATCCTAGCACTTAGGAGGCAGAGGCAGGAGGATCCCTGTGAGTTCCAGGCCAGCCTGGTCTACCGAACAAATTCCAGAGCAGGCTCCAAAGCTGCACAGAGCAACCCTGTCTCAAGCAAACAAAAAAAGTAAAACTAAATACATCATTATTTTATAATATCTAAAATCATTTTAGCCTGCATTTCTAATACACATGCCTATAGCATAAAATGTAATAAAAAAACTACCATGTAAAAATGCCTGCTTTGAGTCCTGAATCCCACATTTATTGAATGTCTTTTACATTCTGAAACCCTGATATTCTGTGCACATGTATTTGCTGTATATCACTTTTAAAGATTTCCTTAATGTGTCTATGGGTGGGGGTGTGAGTATGTTCACATGAGTGCAGTTGTCCTCAGAGGCAAGAGGCGTTGGGTCCCCTGGAGCTAGAGTCACAGAATTTGTGAGCTTCGTGAAGTCGGTGCGTTAACTGAACTGGAGCCAGCCGGAAGCTTCTCCAAGTATACTCACTGTTAACCCTGAACCTTCTCTCTAGTCCTTATTTGTATGTTACTTCATCCTTACAACAACCCTGGGGGATTAGCAGGACAAACAGCACCACTCCTATTTTACAGATGGAAACACCGAGATTTAGAGAGGTTGAGAGGTGCCCAAGGTCAGAGGTCCTAGCTGGAGGTTTGCCATCAGTCTCCGCCACAGTCACAACCTCCACACAAAGGCCTGCCCATCCTAATCTTTCCTAATTCCCTTGCATTGGCCATGCTAACCTAGTAACTAAGCTGTCTGTCCATCACCTATTTTTCTATTTATTCAGAGAGGAGAACCTACATAAACAGAAAGCATGAAAGTGGCAGCATTTTGTTAGCTTCGGGTGTAAAAAACACACTTTTATAGAAACATATGAGGGAATATGGATCCAACCTTAATATAACAGTAACATTAATATTCCCCCAGAGGAATCTGCGGCTAAATACAGGCACCTTTTTCCAGCTATCACCTCCAGTCATTGGTGAAATCAGATCAATGACTTATTTCTGAGCACAAATGACATGCGGTGCTAATTGTATGCATGAAATAAAACATTCTCGAGTTTTCTTTAGCCAATGGACTGAGAACAAGGAGCCTGATTTACATTTCACAGATCTAAATAATCATTTGAGGATAAGCTCATTACAGGGGACACGGCCGTGTAAAATGGCCACAGTACATCCATCTGGAATTTTAAGGTTCCTACAAGAATCCTTCCATGATTTGTTTATGATGTAGAGATGATCGACTCTGTCAGTTCCTAATAAATGGTAAATAAAAAAGTAACCTGTGATATTAAAGTACTACATTAGCTACATGGTGATGAAATTACAGCAACACCACCCGCTATAAAGCCTTATAGAATCTTCTCAACCATGCAGTAATTCTCCTAACTATACTATTATGTAGAGCACAAATATTTCTTTGTGAGTCCAAAGCAATACATCAGGGAAGCGTTTACTGCTGAAGCTAGATTGAGAGTAAATGCATCTTGGGATGCTATGAATAAAAGCTCTAGCTTCTCATTACTTTATGACAAGACACAGAAATTCACTTTACTTTTCATTTAAGCTTTGCAGCTCCCGTGTATAGATGTATGCCTTCACGCTTTTATTCCCTTCTTGCTTCAGCCGTACGTAATAAATGATTATAAATTTTCGCATTTGACCACCTCTCTGCTAGTCTCATGCTTAATGCACAGGGTTAGGAAGCTGCAGGTGAAATTTCACAAACACTTTTATTTATGATGTTGTCCTTGGTAACGGAAATTTCAATGTACCGAAATGAAAAGTATGATTAAAGGGATACAGCGCCCTGACAAGGATAGGAGAGGGCAGCCTTCTATTTTGTACTGAAAATATATAATACTTTTTTGACATCAATTTCATAGAGAATAGACATGGGTTAGTCATGGGAAAAAAAAGACACAAACATGTTTTTAACTTCAGTATTTTTTTGATTTTCCCCCTTATAACTTATATTAAAAATTCTCTGAATTGATGAGCTTCTGAATTGGAAAATATTTTATCTCAATTATGTGTGATGTCAAGGACTGGAAGCGAATAGAAATTGAAGAAAAATGTAAGTTGATGAGGGAAAGGGTTATTTTTCTGAAAAGAGTAAAGTGGAAAAGTACTGACCCCCCACCGTCAATTTTAATTATTTCAGTAGCTGATTCTATTATTGTAAATCCCTAAGTAATGAGGAAAATATGAAGAAAACTGAAAAAATTAGAAACCTGTAAAAGGAAATGTGGATATTTCATCTTCCAAGAATATCAATAAACAAACAGATGCAACCCAAGTTCATCAACTGTTTATAAAGTTAAAAGTCTGCGTAGTTGAACCTCAAATTCCCTTTTCCTATGATGTAGGGGGAAAGAAATTAAATGATTGGTAGATTTTTTCCCCAGGGTCACTGTGCACATGCCCCGGAAGATCAGAACCACCCCCGGACATTCTGCTTCACCCACAGCTTTCACTCTGGTCTCTGACCAGTTAATACAATGTGTTATCCGGAAGCTTGAAGTCGAGGCTCATACCAACTCCTTTCACCTTGGTCTGTTACAACTGAGCCTGGGAGCTGTTTCCACCGCAGAGGACGACAGAGCATCATGATTTCAAATCTCTGGACACAAGATAGCGTGGAAATTTAAAATCATATATTCTCTTGATTTCATATCTATGAAAATAAGAAACTGGGATCTCGTTTTGAATAGTTGGAGATTTAGCCAGGGATGTAGCCCATCTCCAGGTGTTGGTAACTGGGTTCTTAGTGGGCGATTCTGGGTCTCTAGCTCACTAACTGGGGCATGGTGGCGCAAGGATTTCTTCACCGGCCAGAGCACCGTGCTGCCAGGACAGGCATAGTTGGGCTTACAGTCTGGCAAAGAAGATAAGGCCTTCAGACAAATAACTACAATTACAAGTCAGCAAATAATCAGAGCCAGATGAGGCGAGGTAAATTCCACAAAATTATGCCACACGGGAAGGGCCGAATGCAGCTGCCATCTGGTGCTTGCGGGGAGTTTGGGTGGTCTGCATGTCCCAGGTGGTGGCTCAGACAGAGGTCAAAGCATTTGGTAGATACGAAAGCACTGCCAGCGAAGGACCGAGAGCTAAGCCCTGTCTTATTCTTGATGCCACTGAAATCACAGACATAGACAGAACCCAAGAAAGAGCGAATGAGGAGCGAGAACCTGGGAGAAAGGGGCTGAGACAACCATTGCTCAGAGTCCAAGACATGGCACAGGGAGAGGGGCAAAATCCCTTGCCAGATTCTCACTCATGAGAGAGTTTTAAAAGCCTAGGCAGAAGGCTTGCTACATGCCACATGTTGAAAGTCATTTCACTTTTAGGAAACGATTCTGATGCATGAGCTTAAATTTTTTTTAAGTGTGTACAGCATTTAAACAGGCACACAGCCTTTTGCTATATAACTATCCCTACAAATGCCTTCTGACAGATTCCATTTGTTGCTCAGCTATTGCAGAACCCTGAAAAATATATTATGTCTCATGTCAGTTATAAAAATAACACCACAAATTATAACCAAAACAAAATTACCCAGTAATTATCATTTGGATGTCCATTTTAATCCTTCTCAGAGTAACTGTTTCTTAGTCTACCTTTAGGCGCCAGACGAGGCACACTAGAGGGGTTCATTTTAATTTTTCTCTTTTACCACATGCTACAGTCATATCTGAAGTCCACCTCTCTGGGCACCCTGGTGGGTACACACTCATCTCAAGAGCATTTCAAAATATGTTGAATGCAACAGCCTTAAATTAGACCAAAATAGGCACAGTAAACATGTGGTGTCAATTACTGAAAAAAGGGAACAAAGGTTAGAGGTATGGGGGATAGAGCCCACACTTTCTTTTAACTTGTTAATGTCTCTGACCCTTTCGTGCAAAAATCACTTTAATCAACATTATATACATTTCATTGTGGTCTTACCATTTAACAGCCTGTAAAAAATGTTTGTCTATCAATTATACACATCAAGTTGAGATGCTGCAGGCCTGGGGGGTCATTTACGCTGGCAATTAAATCTGAGAGGGCTTGAGGAAACACACATGGTTAGCAAGGCTTCCCCTTGCCACACTCCCCAGCCCTTTTTAAAGTGTCAAGAGATATGGAAGCACAAATGAACTAGGAGAACTCTCCTCTCATCCTATGGGCGCGCATGGCCGTTGGCACAGCAAGGTTCAAAACCAGCATCTTCCCCCACTCCACTTTCTCACTGTCCTCCAAAATCTAAAGACTACATCTCTGCACACATAGAGTTTAGTCAAATGTTTGCTAAAGATGCATCTTTTTTAGATGGCTAGACAGGAGGGGTGTGTCTGAGGTTATATGACTTCACAGGGAGGCATAGCCAGCGTCTCAGATTCACCAGAAGGTCATGCAGGTACCATAAGAAGAGGAGTGAACTAAAGTGACAGTAATTACCTTAATTTGATCTTACACAGTGTAGTACATGGAAACAGTATATTGCACCCCATAAGAATTTATAATTATTGTATGTCAATTTTAAAAAAGTAAATTTGAAGCCAGGGAGTAGTGTCGCACGATTTTAATTGCAGCATTTAGGTGACAGAGACAGGCAGATCTCTACAAGTGTGAGGCCAGCCTGGTCTACAGAGTGAGTTCCAGGACAGCCTCCAAAGCCACAGAGAAACCCTGTCTAAAAAAAAAAAAGAAAAGAAAGAAAGGGTATTTGCAGCCTGATGACCTGAGTTCAAACCCCAGGACCTCTACACATACACTGTGATATATAGACACACATATGTATGAAAAATAAAATGTAACTTAAATGTTATAAAATAAAGGCCAGACCTGGCAGTGTGTACTTCTAATGCTAGCATTTAGGAGACTGAAGAAAGGGTTACCAGTTTGGGACTAGCCCATTCTACACAGCTACACTCTGTTTCAAAGCCTAAGTTAATGAAAAAATAAAAATAAAACAAGGCTTTGGGTCTCAGACACCAAGTCAGTCTTGTAAGCACAGCTCCTGGTATGGGATGTGGGTCAGTGCACAGAAATGACCCTCCAAAGCCACGTGTTAGTGCCAGGGCCAGAGTCCTGTTTATGTCCTCTGCCTTATGCAGAAGCTGATGGGGTGTGCTACCGTAACAAGACACTCTGAAAAAGTGATTTTGAGCTGCTCCTGCTTCGAGCCCAACACAACCCCTCAAAGCCAACTTTACAAACCAAGTAGGGTGGCTGGCAAGATGGCTGGCTCAGCCAGTAAAGGTGCTTGCCACCAAACTTTAGTGAATGGAGTTACATCGATGGGACCCATATGGTAAAAGGAAAAAAGTAACTCCCCCACAATGTCCTCTGACAGCCACATGGACTTGCATGCATGAGCACACAGAACAATAATAAATAAAATTTAATTATTTTAAAGTTAAAAATAAAATACAAATACAGAAGGAAATTTTATCTTCTATCCTCAGTTGCTAGGCAACATTTTGCTTATTTACTTATTTCTTTGTGTACATGTATATGCTGTGTGCACATGTGTGGAGGCCAGAGGTCAATACTATGTGTCTCCCTCTATTGTTTTCCACCTTATTATTTTAATTTTTTAAAAGATTTTATTTATTTATTATGTATTCAACATTCTGCTTCCATGTATATCTGCACACCAGAAGAGGGCACCAGATCTCATAACGGATGGTTGTGAGCCACCATGTGGTTGCTGGGAATTGAACTCAGGACCTCTGGAAGAGCAGTCAGTACTCTTAACCTCTGAGCCATCTCTCCAGCCCCTTATTTTAATTTTTTAAAGTGTGGATTTGTGTCTTACCGACACTCATGTCTGTGCTCCACATGCATGCCTGGTGCTGGTAGAGGCCATTGGATGCCCTGGAATTGCAGCTGCCATGTGGGAGCTGGGAATTGAAGCCAGGTCCTCAGTAAGAGCAGCCAGTGCTCTCAACCCTGAGCCATCTCTCTACCTCTCCATCCTATGTATTTTTGTTTGTTTGTTTGTTTTTTGTTTTTTTTTATTATTATTACATGGGAAATTTTACTGGGGGAAGGGAATAAGGGAAGAGAAGGGAGAGTGAAAGAGAGAGAGAGGCAAAGACCTGCCTGCCTCTTCAGAGGAGCATTGGGAAAGAGAGAGCTCTGGCTTATGGTTTAAAACAAGGGCTCCCCCTGAAGCTGAAGATCGCTGATTGGCCAGGCTGGCCAAGGAACCCTTGGATCCTCTATCTCTGTACCCAGAACTGGGTTACAGATGTATGCTATAATAATACATATAATAATACATTTATTCATTCAGTACATATTCAGTAAGTTTCTACCATCCAGGGCTGGAGAGATGACCTATTTCTTTTTCTTTTTCTTTTTCTTTTTTTTTTGTTTTTTGAGACAGGGTTTCTCTGTGGCTTTGGAGGCTGTCCTGAAACTAGCTCTTGTAGACCAGGCTGGTCTCGAACTCACAGAGATCCGCCTGCCTTTGCCGCCCGGCTAAGATGACCTATTTCTTAAGAGTACCAGCTGCTCTTCTAGAGGACATGGGTTCCATTCCCAGCACCCATATGGTGGCTCACAACCATCTGTAACTCCAGTTCCAGGGAATCTGATACCCTCCTCTGGCCTCTGCAGATACCAGGCACACAAGTGGCCCACAAACGTACATAGAGGCAAGACACCCAAACACATAAGATAAAACTAAAATAAACAAGCTATACTGTGGGGCCCTCCATGTGTTGGCTTGTGATTATAAATAATGGTGTGTAGAACAAGGAAAGATAGATACTATAGTAATAGCTCTCTGAAATTTTTTATTTTATTTTTTTTTTAAGGATTTTATTTATTTTGTATACAATGTTCTGCCTGCACCAGATCTCATTATAGATGGTTGTGAGCCACCATGTGGTTGCTGGGAATTGAACTCAAGACCTCTGGAAGAACAGTCAGTGCTCTTAACCTCTGAGCCATCTCCCCAGCCCAAAATTTCTTCTTTTTATTTATTTTTTGCTTCTCGAGAGAGGGTCTCTGTAGGTAGGCCCGAACTATCTAGGAGCTCACTATGTAGATCAGCCTGCTCTGAACTGTTAGAGATCCACTTGCCTCTGCTTTCCAAGTGCTAGGATTAAAGACCTGTGCCACCACACCCAGCTAAAGCATTTTTTAAACATTTGCTTTTGGGTGGGCATGTGTGCCCCAATAGGCATGCGGAGGTCAGATGATAACTGAAAGGAATTGTTTCTCTACTGGGAACCAAGTTCATCATCAGTGTTGGCTGTAAGCAAGCAACCCTTCACACAGAACCATCTTATCCTCCCAAGTAACTCTTTTTATTGAGTGACTCCATATACATGAATTATAACTAGTGCTTGCCAGGCTGGAGGGATAGCTCCGCCGTTAAAGGCTAGGCTCACAACAAAAATAAATAGTACTTTT
Source organism: Cricetulus griseus (assembly GCF_003668045.3). Lineage (NCBI taxonomy): Eukaryota > Metazoa > Chordata > Mammalia > Rodentia > Cricetidae > Cricetulus > Cricetulus griseus. The sequence goes on from NC_048598.1 coordinate 52,685,539, forward strand.
CATGTAAAATTTTAATTGTGAGGTAGGTGAGATGGCTCAGTGGGTAAAGAATGCTTGTCCACAAACCTGATAACACGAGTCTGATCCCCAGAATCCACAGTGGAGAGAACCAACTCCAAAAATTGTCCTCTGACCTCCACTCATGCACTGTGGCAGGCACACCCCTCCACTTACACACGCACACACACGGTACTAATAATAAAGGAAAATATTTTTTAATGAAAATTGTAGTTGCATACAGACTGTGAAGGTGTCTATAGATTAATTTTTCTACTAAAATAAGCATTTTACTTATTTTAAAGATGATTTTAAAATCATTCTTTCATAAAGATCCATTTCAAAATGTTTTTAATATTTGGAAATACATTTTCAAAATAACCATAAAATATGTGTGCAAATCCCAAAAAAGTACTACAGTGATGTGGAAACAAGAGCTGCCAAAGAAATCTGCTGTTTAGCTCAATGAGGTGTGTGTGTGTGTATGAGTGTGTGTGTGTGTGTGTGTGTGTGTGTGTGTGTGTGTGTGTGCACGTGCGTGTGCACGTGCGCGCGCTTCTGTGTTTAATAAACTTAAAATTCTATGAGTTAACTTCCAAAAAAAAATGCAGTAATTACTTATTCACTGATTAAATTCTATTACAACCACCCCATGGTTTTGTGCAAAAAGTATCATAAATCTGCCACAAATGAACTGGAAACATTTTTAAAAGAGCCAAAAAGAAGAAAGTCTAGGTTAGCATGAAAGCCATGAAGATCTGTGTCCTTAGGAACAAGGAGGAAAAGCAAGTGTTTTGGTTCCTTTCGGAGCTGGAGAGAAAGCTTGTCTGAAGCATTACAATGCATTGATGGAACGCCAGCCTGAAGTTACCAAGGTTGTGTAAAGCCGCAATAAAGCGCTCTTTGCGTTAACCAGCCAAGCACATAAACATTTTAATGAACTGTTTTTACATGGTTCATTGGGCAGCTACCAGGCTACTATAATACAAATCACCACTCCGCCACATCCAGCTCACTCATGATGGCTGTGCTTTTCCAGCTTACCAAATGCAAATTGAATATCACAGCCATGGAGCTTAATCAAAAACTTGACTATCAGAGCATGTGAACTTCTTCTCCTGGAATCTGCTGTGTTCTGGGATAGTCCATTCAAAAGTCTGAATCTCAGAGAGATTTGACTCTCAAGCTTCCGAACCCCGGGTGATGTTTTACATTATACTCAGAGACCACTTAAGAAGCAAGCCCTTCACAGTTATCTCTTGGTGTTGAGGTGGTTTTAGACAACAGTGCTGTCATGAGGAACAAGTAACTGAGGGACCGCCAACCATGGGAGCGTGGGTGCCCCAGACTGATATTTTCCTTAGTGACTTGAAGCTTTGAAAGAATTATTGAGCCCAAAACCAATGCAGATCAAGCCTCCTCAGAATAGTTAAGTGTCATTACCAACAAACATTGGTGGGTATTCTAGTCAACCTTAGAGGGGGACACAACATTATAAAAGGGTTGTCTATTCTGAGCGTTTAATGACCTGGTCTTTTCTTCAGATTAAACTTTAGCCCAACCTATAACTTGATAGTTAATTCAAACTATAAGCGATTATTTAACAAACCACACATTTTGTATTTTAATGTCTCTTCTGTTGCCAGCACATAGGTTGAGAAATGGCAGGTAACATATTGTCCCACTCACTGCCTGATGCCCCAGTGAGAACAAACTGTTTTCACTCTGATGTGGCCTTTAAAATAAATTAATTTACTAACATTTTAAAATTCAGTGCAACAGATGACATAAAGCATTTATAAGACAGTTTATGATCCAACCAACCATACTCTGATCCAATAATATTAAAACATTTTATCTGACTAATCAGTTCATGGTCAAGATTTGAAGATGTTTGTTCTCTGTGTTGAATCGGGATTTAAATGGTACTTATGGTACCATAAAGATGTTATATGGCATTAATATAACCTGAGTATTAAAAATATAATGAATTTGCTATTTATGAACCATTAAGTTTTACCTCACCCCCCCAGAATAAATTTTATGTCATTACAGACCTATTAATACACCCTCTCTGTTTCCCTATCATCCTAATTCCATCCGCCATCCTTGTAGTGTCTTCCTATAGTTGAGTGAAGGTGGTAAGACAGAGGTTTTGTTTGTTTTTATTTTAGAAACTGTGTTTACATTAATCCAAGACAGGAAGGAAGCAATGTTTTTGTTTGTTGTTTGTTTTATTTTGTTTTTTTCTGTTTTAAGGTGTTTGTTCATTGTTTATGGTTATCACTTTAGTGGTTCAGATAACATCAGGGCCATCTCCATAGAACTTTCCAGAAGCTTAGCTTCTCCAAAAGCAGAACTATGAAAGGAAGCTTTCCAATCTCTGGGTAGCAATGGCTGAGGTGATCCCAGCACTGGGGAGGCTGAAACAGAAGCGGCACAAGTTCAAGGCCAACCTGGGCTACATAGCAAGATCTTAAAACAGAGAAGGTGACAGAGACAGACCAGAGAGAGAAATGAGAAAGGGATAGAGATGAAGAAAGAGCACTCGAGTGTGAGAGCAGGAGAGAGAGAGAGAAAGTGAGAGGAGATAGCTTGTTTCTGTGGCCCAGAAGGGAGGCCTTTGATTTCTCCTACAGATTCTGGGCCATAATAGAGACAATCCCTAGTTAGAAACGTGCCTATAAAATATTGGATCAAAATCCAATTAAAGGGCAATCCTAGAACATTTTCATGGGACATTACATTACTCTTAAAAATCCTGTTTGGGTCTAGGAATGTGGCATAATTAAGTGCTTTACTAAAAAAACAAACAAAAAATACAAACAAAAACAAAACAAGGCCTGAGAGTCAATATGCCACTATGTATGTACGTATAATTCTATTAAAGATTGCAGCAAATGTTACATATAATATGATATAATGCTGAAAGGGAAAGAAAACTTGGACCAGAAACTGAATCTAGTGAATGAGGAAACTTGTGTGGCAGGAAGTCCTAAAATAGAAAACGATGATAAAGACAGAAATTCTGTCAATGGAATTACATATTAGATTAAGTCGTTTAAAGCAAAATATTTTTAAAGACAAGATGGGAAGTTTGCCAGCTTAGCATGACCATCTTCCCCACAAACCCCTCCTCCCACCAGTCTGGCAATTCCCTGATTTGCTCATGGGATTTCTGTGTGACAGTCACACATACTGCTGCATCTGTCCAAAGTGGAAGTGGAAAAGTCACCCGATCAGAGGCTCACAGATAGGTTAGCACGATGTTGGGCAAACATTCTTTTTAAAACCTTGGAGTCACTGTTTTTATTTTATTTTTTTCATTTTATGTGTATAGGTGCTTTGTCTGAACATTTTATAAGTATACCATGTGTGTGGCTTGGTACCATTGGAGGGTTGGAGAGGGTGTCAGATCCCCTGGAGCTGAAGTTATTGGTTGTAAGCGACCATGTGGATGCTGAGAGCTGAACCCAGGTCCCCTGCAAGAACAGGAGCGCTCTTCACCACTGAGCCATCTGTCCAGCCCGTGTCAGACAATCTTGATGATCTTGAAATCATTCAGATCACATTTGTTGTTTGGTTTGGTATTCCTTCCTCCGATACTCCCTTTCCCTTTGTCCCTTTGTCCCTTTGTCCCTAGGCTCCTCGACTACTGAAGAGCTGAGGGCTGACACTGAAGTTTTGAGTGGCCTCATATCCTGTGTTGTCTTTTTTCAAAATTTTTCTTTTTTGTTTTCTAACTTAAAAAAAAAAAGGGGTGTGTGTGTGTGTGTGTGTGTGTGTGTTCGAAAGAGACACACACACACACACACACAGAGAGAGAGAGAGAGAGAGAGAGAGAGAAAGAGAGAGAGAGCACATGTGTGCACATGAATGCAAGCCAGTGCAAGTGTTATGCACTTGTGTTACAGAAGGCTAAGGTGTCCTGCTGTAGCACTTTCTCTTTCAGTCTCCCACTGAACCTAGAGCTATACTGTCTTCCAGCAAGCCCCAGCTATCTTCCTGTTTCTGCCCCCTCACCCCAAAAGCACTTAGAAAGGTGTTTTATGGGGCACCCAACCAAGTCCAGCTTTTAAAATGGGTCCTAGGAATTTGAACTCAAGCACTCTTATGCACTTCCCAGCCCCTCTTTGAGTTACTTCTCAGCTCTGCCCTATATTTATAGACAATACATTTCCCTCTGTTTATAAGGGAATGCTCCAACTAGCGGCAGAAGGAAGGAAGGGAGGACCCGAGTGTATCTCAGATTTCCCTTACATAGACATAGAAGCTTCCCGAACTGAAGAGCTTGTACAGCCTCGGCTTCTCAGCTTGGTGACCATGAGGCAGCAGGGAACAGGGGCAGATGGCATTCTCCTGGGTATTCAATAAAATATTAGAGTGACACCTGCAAATGCCATCTCTGCCAGCCCTGGCCAGAGCACTCTCTGTAACTGCTGGTAGCCAGAGCTCCTGTTTATCTTTCTTCTTGCCGGCTAGAGAAGTCAGGCTCACCCCAAACTTAGATTTCCTCCTTGATTCTGTCATTGAAACCACCTTAACAAAGGGATCCTTCCATTTAAAAACCAAACCAAAGGCAGATGTTAATGACAAAGTGGGTTCCTTTTCAGAAGTGTTTGCGGACTTGGTGAGCGAAAGACAGAGCTAAAAACAAAAACAGAACAAAAAATCTGCCTGGTCACACTTAGTCAGACCCAGTAATGGCCTGATAGCATCTATTTCCCTCCCACCACTACAGCCTCCTTCAAAAGAACAACCCCACAGGCATTCATTAGAAAGCCTCATATGCTGCACTATTGCCTGTGCTTCAGTACCCCTACTTGGCTACTGGGAGGGGGGCCAGTGGTTAGTTATCCCATGTCCATCTTGCAAGGGACTATGGCAAGTTTTGACAAAAGGGGGAATTCCTATAGACATCTGCCACGAGGAAAAGGAATATTTTCAAGTTTTGCAACAGGAGTCTACTTCTCTCTGAGTACGTCAGGTTTCTGAGTCTCCCAGAAGAGTCAACCCCAGGTTATAAGGGCCTGGACTGAACCCAACTTTCTTTGCTTCCTTAGGAGCTACCCACCCCATAAAAAAGGGAAAGGAATTGGTCATCTCCCCCCTGTCAGTGGGTAAACTTTCCAAATGCCTTTTTTGTCTACCTTCGGACTTGGACATCGTTCTTTTATAAGATAGCCGGAAGACTTGAAAACTAGAAGCCACTGGATTACATAAAGGAATTTCTAAGCATCTTTACAAACACCTGGCTGCCTCTGGTCCCCTCCCCTGGATATGGATGACACACTGCCACACCATGAGCAGCGGAGGTTTGCAGGGGAGAGTCCAATTTAAATCATAACCAAGATTCAGAATATGAAGTTACGCTTTTATTCTAAAAGTCACTGAGTTCCTGTAAACTGCATGAAACAGATACCTCCTTTCTGTTTGTTTTCCAGAGTGAATGAAGAAGAGGGAGAGAGGATCATTGCATATCCTGGCGTTCATGTAAAAAGAACACAGCAAGCTTTGTGTTTGATAGACAGTTCTTTTGACCCCTGTCAGGGGAGGCATAGGTAAAGCATCACACAGTCACACTATTGACTGTGAACCCTGTTTTTCCACGTGTAACTCTGGGAAGCAGGAAAACAAAACCAGTTCCACGAAGAGGTGCAGACAAAGAGTACCCTCCCCAAGGAGCCCGCATGATAAGTGGCCCCAGAGAACATCCCTGCGATCAGTCAGGGAGGCAGGCAAGTTATTAGCTTAGCCCTGAACCTCCCACTTAATGTAGGACCAGTGGTGATGCTTAACAGACCCTGGCTGCGGTGACAAGCTTGGGACCTGCTCGAGGAAATCCAATTGAAAGGCAGCCAAGAGGAACAGCGAGTTAGAAACAGATGTTCCAGCCACCAGGATGTGCACACATTTAACCTGAACATGTGGCTGGAGGGGTAAGGCCAAGCGCGTTCATTCTCAATACAGCGGCGTCACCTCTTCCCCCCTATAGAGATTGTCAAGTTCAATTATAACCATCCACATTTGTTTTGTCCAATTTTTTTTTAGCAGTTCTTTTAAAACAAGATGTCAAACAGATAATAACAGCCATTAAAGGAATTCAAGATACTTGACTTATCTACTGGATTTTACTAAAACATTTCAGTAAAGTCACACGCTCTTATGCTACAGTTTCACAGTAATTGAAGATTTATCATTAAAAAAAAAAATTAACCAGACAAAGTTCAAACAGCTTGTGTAACCATTCTGTGTCTGTCACCACTTGGTTGAAATATCGGTAAGGAGTTGTTTGTGTCAGTTTTCTTTTGGTCACTTCTTGTCACTAAAAGCAGGGAGGGTACGATAGAAGATGCAAACAGAGATTCTCAAACACAAGCTTCATGAGTCAGTTAATGCCATCCGGACATATGTGGGGACACTGGAACCTCAGAATCTGTCACTCTCTTAGGAAAGGGTCTCCCATGCAGGGCTCTGGTGTTCTCTAACAGGCTTTGTAAGAGGCCACCGGCTAACTGTGCTGATCTTTCTCAAGGAAGAAACCCCCATACACTAAAGGATTTTAAAGATCTAATCTAGAACAGCAGTGTGCTTATTAGATGATGAACACACGAAGAAGGTTGGAAAATACATATTAACACACGCCACGCAGGAGGCAGGTGACCCTCCATGCCCATGTCACTGGGTGTGCCTACAGCAGAGCTGTGCACCTATCCTCTGCCTGTGCTTTGGTTTTATTGGCAGGTTAATCAGATGCCTTTCTGGGCTCACCGAGTTCTTATCTGCTCTTGTATATCTGAATATGTCATTCGAGTGTAGCGGAAGGAGCCTGCGTTCTGCGCCCAGACATCCCCTAGTATTTATGAGTAGGACGATCTTGAGGGATGCTCGCTTTTACAATCCAAGAACAGCAGTAGAAATAAATTAACCAGAGAATCTATTGTTAATTTGTACACGGATCCCTTACAAGCAAGGTAAAATGGTTCAGTAAATTATGGATTTACAAATAAACGGGATTATAGGTCCTTGGAAAGCACTTTGATTGGAATATAGATCCATTTTTTTTTTTTCCTAAAAAACAAATTTGTACTCCAACTTCAGGCAGAAGAACATAAACCTTCTGGAACCTCCGGATGAGGCAAGCAATGGGGGTGCTGTCTATTTGCCACAAACTGGGGGCAACGAGACCACTTTCTAACTGAGCCCCCAGAATTCCACGGTCACACCTCAGGCTAATGTTACCTGTCTTCCTGCTGTCAAAGAGGGTTGGTAAGAGACAAGTCAGAAATCCTCCCCAACAGTATTGTGCTATTGTTTTCATAGACAAAGGGCAGGGCTTTGCTATTTCGATGAGATTAGCATTCTTTCTTGACTTGCAGCTCCTATTCTTAAGAACTTTGAGGCATAAGGGTGGAGCTTACACATGATAGAGCACACTTCCAAATACACGATGACTTTTAAGAGACGCACAAATGGGAAAGCCGCCTATTCTTTTGATCATTAACTAACCAGCGCATTGATATGAACACCTCCGCTCAGCTGAGGAGGGTGCTCAGGGAGAAAAACAATGGAAGGTGAGCAAGAGCGACTGGCCTTGGGGCATAAGGACCTCCAATCCCCATCTCTAGAGTAGGGCTGGGAAAAGAGGATCAGTGAGGCTTGCTGGCTGCCAGGCCAGCTCCAGGTTCAGGGAGAGACCCTGTCTCAAGGGATTGGAGGCAGAGGCAGGTGGATCTCTGTGAGTTTGAGACCAGCCTGGTCTACGTAGTGAGTTCCAGGACAGCCAGGGTTAATACCAAGAAGCCATATCTCAAAAAAACAAACAAACAAAAGACAACAAAAAACAAAAAGAAAAAAATGAACTCAAAGCCTACCCTGCCCACTTCTTGGGAGAATTAGCATGAAAATAAAATGGGGCAGTAAACAGGAAAAGAAAAAAAAATCAAAACAGACACTGATTATATAGTGAGGCTGGCTCCACTAACCCTGCAGATCGGTTAGTGTAGCCCGCCCTCCGGCGCTCCCAGCCTGGGTTAGATGTTTCCCCTGTGAGCCATCTCAGGAAGATGGGTGGACTTACTTCTCAGGCTAAGCAGGTACTTGGGGCTGACTGGTGGTCCAGCTGAACCCATGGCCTGGCTAATCTGGCTAGTCAGCTTGGTATATTTAGGGAGGTCAATGATTAGACATTGCTGTTAAATGATTGTGGGAAATAATGCAGTAGGTACTGATTTAATTTTTATATCACAAGGCCAGAAATGGAGATACACAGAGCAGAAGTAAATCTCAAAAGACACCAGCTGCTTCAGGCTCTTTCCCATTGTGGACTCACCAGCTTCCAGCACAGAACTGCAGCACTAGGGACTCATCTGGGTATGGGTGTGAGGCCAGTGGAGTAGCCAACAGCTACTAAAACTCACTATCTAGGGCTGGTGAGATACTCATCAAGTAAAGGCACTTGCTGCCAAGCCTGGTGGCCTAAATTCAATCCCTAAGACCAACACGGAGAAAGTCAGATCTCCACAGGCACACCCACACATAACACACACAACAAATACGCCAAATGTTATTGTTTTGTTTAAAAAGAAGAAAAGAAAAATGCTGAGACATGAGACATATTAACTATAAGTTTATTATTATAAGTTTATTATAAGGCCTGGCAGAATGGGGAGACTAAGAAGAGGAACAGGGGTAAATGGCTGACCGCCATGGCCCATCACCATAGAGAGACAGAGCGAGCGCATAGGTGGGAGACAGAGTAGAGAGAAAGCTGAGAGAAAACAGAGAGTGTAAATGGGCAGAGACCTGTCTTTTAAAGGTATCCTCTGCACCTGCGTGCAGACTTAGTTCCCATGGAACCTTGGGCTGACCAGGGTACTGCCTGTTCCACCAGGTAACAGGGGCAGGCCAGCATAATGCCTGAACCTTTCATTGCAGACAGGTCAGCAGAACTGAGGGCAATGAACTAGCTACTGGCAATTAAAAGACAAAACAAAACAAAAAACAACAACAAACCGGGCAGTGTTGTTGCCTTTAATCCCAGCTCTCAGGAGGCAGAGGCAAGTGGATCTTTGTGAGTTCAAGACCACCTTGGTTTACAGAGCAAGTTCCAGGATACCCAGCCCAGCTCCAGGTTCAGGGAGAGACCCTGTCTCAAGGGATTGGAGGCAGCGGCAGGTGGATCTATCTCTGTGAGTTTGAGGCCAAGCCTGGTCTACAAAATGAGTTCCAGGATAGCCTGGGCTGTTACAGAGAGAAACCCTGTCACAAACAAACAAAGCTCATTTGCTACTCCTCCTAGCTCGGTCTTAGTCCAGCTCCATGGAGAATACCAAGCCTTGAGTCTAGCCCACCACTAGCTGGCTCACTGGGCATAGGTCCCTGCCCTGTATTACTCAAATGTTACAAAGTCTATGTAAACTAGGATGGCTGCAATATCCACTAAGAATATAATCTTGAGGGACTACTTTCTTATTTGTGGTCTCTGTTGACCAAAAGTGTCTTTATGAGATGCATGACAGTAACAGGCTTAAGTACAGCCAGTATTCCAGCTGGGGTAGACTCCAATGGCATTCTCCTGAGCACCGGGCAGCAGGTGCCACCTCTCAGTGCAATGGCCACACCCTGCTCACCCCATCCCATCCTCCCCCTAGAGACCTTGCCCATCTTCATCTGCTTGGACAGGCAGAATCCTAGCTGTTACAAAGGAACTGACAGCCAACATAGTCTTGTGGAACATGGAGAAGGGGACTGGACTGTAGGGTCCTTGAGACTGAACCAGGACCTTAGGTCTAAGAAGCATTTTGGGACAGGTCACAGTCTCTCTGCAGCTGGGTGGGCACCATGCACAGGGCCAACCACACACACACACACACACACACACACAGACACGGAGCAAAAAGCCATCCTCCATTTTGAGCTGCTTTTTGGAAGTTTCCATTGTCCAAAACTTCTACAATAAAGAAACACTGTTTTTATAATCGTAAGGGAAAAAGTGGTGAAATGTTCAAGTTTTCCAGCTTAGGAAAATAGAAATCATATGACTCTTCTGTTGGTGGTAGAGCTAGGAGTGACTGTTTCTTTATCATTTTATGTATGTCCAAGTTAGTGTGAGGATTTAACTGTAAAGAAAACAAAATCAAACCACAGACGACAAGCAGAAACGGGTTTTGAGTGATGAGGAGCAGTTTCAAAGTACCAAGCAGAAGGAACACATGAAGAGAGAGCCCTTGGAAAGGGAAGTGCAGACGGAGGAGGCAGGCTGAAGCCAGGCCTCTCCCCCAGCAGCCTCCACCTTCACCAGAGCTAATGACCCACCCAACACACCAAGACAGTGTTTTCACTGCCCTGTGCTATTGAGGGTTATACCTGCAAAGCCTTCTATCATGTAAAGGGTGAGATATAGAAAACAAAGGCTGTTTAGGTCCGAACTCAGGCTACCACCACTGTTTCAGATCCTGCTGGGGAGACCTGCCACTGAGCTCTGGAGGGAAGTGGAAATCCCAGCACCCCCCAGTTAATACACGGGGGACTGGGGCTGCCAGGGGGTGGTTGCCACTTTTCATATGATTTCCACTTTTTATTTTCATATATATTATATTATATATATATATATATATATATATATATATATCCATGAATTTACTGCTGGGCCTGTGCATGGCACCTTTCTAAAGAGAAAATTACTTCAGGAGGATCTGCTTGCACAAGCGTAAACTGTGTGTAGCCCTCTGAACATTGAGAGAAACACATCAGACTCCACATCAGACTCCATATGCTGATTCAGTGCTTTTGAGCTACCTGCTCCTAGAACTCGGTGGGCCGTTTTTTTCCTATCATGTCATGTTCCTCATATTTTTGCCATTCATATCATTAAGCGGGTTACTGAGGAGTCCCTAAATACACTTGACTTTACTAGGAACCACGAAGGACACAGAGGTGGCAAGACACTTGTTGAAAGGCCACAGCATTTAAATTGTCTTTCATTAGTGCAAAAACAATGCTTTGGCACTGCAGATATATATATATTATATATATATATATATATATATATATATATATATATATCAACAAGATGGCTTAGTCAGACCAGGCAGTGGTGGCACACAACTTTAATCCCAGTACTTGGGAGGCAGAGGCAAGCAGATCTCTGTGAGTTCCAGGTCAGCCTGGTCTACTGAGCAAGTTCCAGGATAAACTCTAAAGCTACAGAGAAACCCTGTCTCGAAAAACCAAAAAAGAAAAACAAAAAACAAAACAAAACAAAAAGTAAAACTTTTGGCAGTTGTCCAATCCAATGGTGAAACAATGAGTTAAAGATATGGTTTGTCCATTGTCCTCCCAAATATATGCCCAAGAAATTAAAATATAATTTAGATGTTGGAATCCCATGTACATATTAGCATTGTTATTGCAAATGACCAACAAGAATGAATTGATGTGGAATATTCATACAAATTGAATAGTATGCATGAATGATGCGCCCATTATGCTTCCACCTTCTAATTGCTTCTCACCCTTCCTAATGCTGTGACCTTTTAATACTGTTCCTCATGTGGTGACCCCCCAACCATAAGATTATTTTGTTGCTACTCCATAACTGTATTTTTTTCTGTTATGAATAGGAATGTAAATATCTGACATGCAAGAGTTGAGAAACCCCTATTTTAGAGCGATAATTTTCTAAATCAGGATGAGGAAGAAGGATCACAAGATCAAAACTAGCCTAGCTACACAGCAAATTCCTATCTCCAAAAACATTAATTAAAATACAGTAGCTATTAGCTATTTTTCTCACAGCTTTGACAAAATATAGGACCCAGTGCAAGAAAGGGAAATGTTAACTCAGCTCACAGTTCTAGGCTCTAGTCCATCATGATAGGAGGTCATCACGATGAGTCAGCTGGTCACACTGCACCCAGTTAGAAGGCAGAAAGCGATGCATGCTTCTGCGTAACTCACTTTCTCATGCTCAGGCAAGACCCCAACACACGGGAAGGGGCCCTGCACATTAAAGGCGGGTCTTCCCACTGCAATTATTTAATCCACATAGTCCGTCCTTCACAACCATGCCCAGAAGCCTGTCTCCCTGGTCGCTCTACATCCTGTTGAGTTGACAATCAAAATAAAACATCCCAGATAGCCTGACTTTTTTTTTTTTATATACTTCAATGATGCTAAAGCTGTTAAAAAAAGAAAATGTGTAATTTTGACTGCAGAAAACTAATTTCTGAAATAATCATATTGAAGGTATGGCTTTCTATTTTTGTGAAAAGACGTAACCACAGCAACTCTTTTTTTGTTGTTGTTGTTTGTTTGTTTTTTGAGACAGGGTTTCTCTATGTAGCCCTGGTTGTCCTGGAACTCACTTTGTAGACAAGGTTGGCCTCAGACTCCCAGAGATCTGCCTGCCTCTATCTCCTGAGGGCTGGGATTAAAGCCGAGCGCTACCATGCCCAGTCATGACACACCCGTTGTAAAGGAAAACATGTAATTTTGACTGGCTTACAGTTTCAGAAGTTTAGTCAATTATCTGTCATCACGGTGGGAAGCATGGTGGCATGCAGGCAGATGTGGAGAAGGTGCTGAGAGTTCTACACATGAATCCACAGACAGGAGGAAGTGACCGAGACACTAGGCCGGCCTAGTTTGAGCATCTGAGACCTCAAAGCCCACCCCATAGCGACACACTCCTCCAACAAGGCCACACCTCCTAATAGTGTCACTCCCTATGGTCCAAGCATTCAAACACATGACTCTATGGGGCCATTCCTATTCTAACCACCACAGAAGGCTCATGGGAAGAACCACATAGTCCCTGCCATGGTGTGTTGGCTGGAATATTTACAATCATTACAGTTAGTGTGAGACAGAAGGACATGAACCATCATTGTCGCAGGTATTTTCCTTCACTTTGGAGTGTGCAGTGACTTCTATGTGTGCTGCTTGGATGCCTTAAATGTTACTTCACACTTTCCCCTCCTGAACTCATCTGAGTAATTCTTCCCACATCCAGGTACCTGAGGAATTTCTACTACTTATGGAGGAAAGCAAGGGTTTGGTGGGTTTTGTTGTTGTTGTTGTTTTGTTGGTTAGTTAGGTTTGTTTTTGTTGTTTGTTTTTGAAATGGGTCTCCTGTGTCCCAGGCTGGCCTCAAACTCACTATGTAGCTGAGGACCTTGAAATTCTAATCCTCCTGCCTCCATTCCCTGGGTAGAGAGATAGGATTATAGGCACACCACTGTTCTAGTTTCTTTCTATTGCTTTCTGTTTGCATTGCTTTCTGCTGCTGTGATAAACACCATGGCCAAGAGCAGCCTGGGAGAAAAGGGTTTATTTAGAGTGTATTCCCACATCACAACAGTGTATCCCAGAGACTATGGAAGTACCCTGCTTACTGGCTTACTGTCCCGTTGTTTGCTCAGCCAGGCTTTCTTAGGCAGCCTAAGATCTGGGATGCCACTGACCACAGTGGGTTGGATCCTCCGTCAATAAAATGTCCCGCGGGCTTGCCTACAGGCCCGCTGATGGAGGCATTTTCTCAATTGAATTGAGTTTCCTCTTCCCAGATGCCCCTAGCTTCGGGTCAAGTCGGGGTGGGGGTGGGGGACACGGACCAACAAACACAAACTAACCTACACAGCCGATCACTACTACTCCACGCGAACTAGACAAGCTGTCTTCCAACCGAGCTGCATCTCCCCACCCCAGGACCGCAGGGGGCTTAGTGGGGTTCTCCTCTATTCCCGATGGAACCCACAGCTTTGTAGGATTCTCCTCCTACATGGCCCACCCTCAACTCACACCCAACTCCTACCCCTGTCACAAATACACCTCTTTTCCGGGGAGCTCCGAGTTTTCTCAAATTGCTCAGAAGCTCCGTGTCAGTCACTTCTGCGCATTCCTAACCCGGGCCCTCGGAAGGCACCAGGCTTTTGTTGTTGCTGTTTCGGACTTTCTGTTGTTCCCACCCTCCACGACCCTCCCCACCTCTGAAAGACTAAAGCCACCAGGTCCTTTTCTGAACACCTCGGGAAGATGCCGCGGCAGACGCTTCAGCCTCCTTTGCATAAAGTGAGAACACCTGCAGTTAGGGATTTTCCCGAGGCCACACAGTGGGACAAGGTGTGGCAGCCTTACCTGCTAGCGCGTGGCCTCCCACCGCGGCCGCCGCCGGCGCTACCCTCATAGGCTGGGTGCTCGGAGTTCTTTCTAGTTATTCCCGCACAACACTCAACCCAGCTGTGCCTATTAGAGATTGTAAAGGTCAAACAAAATGGGCATTCCCACAAAAGCAGTCCCATTATGTATCGTCACGGGGACTCATATTTTCAAGATACACCTGTGTGTTAAAACAACAAAACAAAGCAAAAAACAACCTACTAGTCTTTTATTGGTTTCAACACATCCCTATTGCTTTAGAAACAGGGACTACACCAGCCAACAAAACAAAAATCCATGCTCACAGAAACAACCACTTGTGATCTAAGACAAATGGTACAGAAATTAAGTTACACAGAACATTATTTTAGTTTCTGTAATGTGTGGGTGGGTGTGAGTGCCTGCAAAGGCCAGAAGAAAGTGTCGGACACCCTGGATTTGAGGCATTTGTGAGCCCTTTCTCCAGCCCCTAAGAATGTTAGAACATCTTAAAGCTGTTTCCAAGTGAGAAGAATTAGCCCAAGCTGGTGCTTGGGAGGAGAAGTTTGCAAGGTGAAAACACAACCGGGGGCTCGTGGGGCTGGTGTCTGTACACAAAGACTCACTGGAGGACCCGTCTGAGGGAAGAGCTGAGGGTGTGGGGGTAGTCAGGGCCAAAGCAGGAAGTGTGAGCTGTGGGGTGCAGGAGCCTTGGAGATGGATGAGGGGCTGAGAAGGGCGAGGCAGGACAGGCCTGAGAAAGTGTACTGCAGAAGTCTGGGAAGGCTGTGGGGTCTGGGAGGTTGCAGTGGTCCCTCCAGTACCTTCTTCCATTTTTCTATCCCTGAACACCCCCTGGTGGAAGTAACCGGCCATGAACAAGCAGTAAAGGAGTCTGTATACACACTGCCAGGACGCTGAAGTCGGACTAATCCTGCAGCTTTCTGCTTTCTTTCCCACATTGTTTTGTGAGCATCTGGTTAGGGGCTTTGTTTGTAACCTCCCATAGTACTGAGCACACTACAGTTTGTCATAAATGTGGGTTGGCTGAATGGATGAAGCATGAATTCACTAACACCAAGAGAGAGAAGGGCACCATTGTTTTATTCTTTTCTTTTATTTTCTTTCTCTTATTTATTTTCCTTACAACGAAAAGGTAACTTATTTATTTGTATTTTATGCACGTTGATGTTTTGCCCTTTATATATGTCTGTTCCCCTGAAACAGGAATTACAGACAGTTGGGAGCTGACGTGTGGATTCTGGGAATCAAACCCCGGACCGGTTCAAAGAGCAACCAGTGCTCTTAACAGTTGAGCCATCTCTCCAGCCCCTTTCCTTACATAATTTTCTAAAGTATTTTTTTCTGTCTCCTCCCACCTCTTTCTTCCTTACTTTTTTTTCTTTCTTTCCCTTTGTTTCATTTTCTTTCTTTCTTTCTTTCTTTCTTTCTTTCTTTCTTCCTTTCTTCAGATAGGAGCTCATTCATTATGTAACCCAGACTGGCTTTAAACTGGTAATCCTCCTGCCTGAGCCTTCCAAAGGCAGGGCAGACAGGCACGCACCACCACTGGTGACTAGCACTGGATTATATTGCTCACTGAAATGTATCTGGAGCAACACTTCTTTAAAGTTCATGATGCTTCCTTGGAATACTTCAATGGCAGATTCCTGGCCTGGGTGAAGCCTGGTCCAGTCTGTGGAGTTATAATACTGTCATTGGTATGCAATATGTACCACACGGGATGTGGTTCCAGATCTATATGCCTGCTAAAAAGAGAGAGGCAGCTGAAATTAGCATGAATGTTTTTTTTTTTTCTTTCTTTTTTTGGGGGATGGGGTGGGGAGTTGATTGGAGATAGGTTTTCTCTATGTATTCTGGTTGTCCTGGAATTCCCTCGGTAGACCAGGCTGACCTCAAACTCCGAGATCTGCCTGCCTCTGTCCTCAGAGTGCCAGGATCAAAGGTGTGCACCACCATGCCTGCCTTTTGTGAATGTATTTCTATGATAGAAAAATAAGTGCCACACATGATTGGGATCCGGATCAGGCATTTCCAGGTTCTAGCCTCTTATTCAGGAAGTTGAAATCAGAGCCCATGCCAGTTTATAAAAGTAGCAAGAAAGCTATTTAAAGCAGTGCGCAACAGGGAAGACGAGAACGCCCTGCAGGTGAGCTACAGGCCCACGAATGAAGATGCTCACAGGCCCCAATTATTGTCTGGGGCTTTCCTTCATAGTGTTCAGAGAAGAACTGTAGTGAGGGTGTTTTTATGTTTTGATTGACAGATTAGATTAAATATTTTTATTAAGCATGCTCCTTCCCATAATGCCTCTTATTTTAATCATATGGCTGCCCAAGTATGCGTAGGCATTAAGATGGTGGACAGGGATGCTCCCTCAAAGTTCACTCGAAGACACAGTTTCATCTTATTTCTCAAGCACCCCAAACTTGTTCAGGCCAAATCAGCCTTTCTCTTCTTCTTGCCTGGGAACATTGGGAATATATTTGAGTAGAAACTGTATAAACCTGATTCTGGTTGGGGAGGAGAAACTGATGCCATTGTTCAGAGAGGGGTGTATGATATGAGCCATTGCAGGTGGGTTCCAAGGCTGCTAGTTGAATTATTCCGAGAGGTGTGTGCATACTACAGGTAGGAAAAGGAACCATCTGCCAGGTACATTCTTAGAATTGGGGTGGGGGTTGCATGACCCAAACCAAGTGGGGTCCCGTGTTGCTAATCTATTCCCTATGCTTGCCAGCCTCAAGAGGGCTTTTATTTTAAAACTGTATGCTCAGGAGTTGGAAAGGTGGCTTAGTGGCTCAGGGCACTGGATGCTCTTCTAGAGAAGCCAGATTCCATTCCCAGGGCCCACATGACAGCTCACAACTGTCAGTAACTCCAGCTCCAAGGGATCCGATGCTCTCTTCTGGCCTCTGTAGGTACCAGGCAAGCACAGGGTATACTTAGATACATGCAGGCAAAACACCAATGCACATAAAATAAAAAAAAAATGAGTAAAATTTTAAAAAGTAAATCTGCTCATACTCAAGCATGAATCATCTATATTAAACACCCCCTACCTGGAGCATTCTCTGAAGTTGTGCACTCTCTATACCTAAGGTTTTAAGACATAGACCGGGCCAGGCGTTGGTGGCGTACGCCTTTAATCCCAGCACTCGGGAGGCAGAGGCAGGCGCATCTCTGTGAGTTCAAGGCCAGCCTGGTCTCCAGAGTGAGTGCCAGAATAGGCTCCAAAGCTACACAGAGAAACCCTGTCTCGAAAAAAAAAAAAAAAAAAAAAAAAAAAGACATAGACGGGGCATAGCTTAATGTGTGAGAGGTCATGATCGCCAAAACTCAGGAAAAGGATGTACCAAGTGCAAACCAGGGGAAAAGTCTATAGAAAGTTAAACGCAGTAGCATATTTCTAAGACAATGTATACACATAAACTTCATATAAACTCATCTGCAGGCACACATGGGCCTGTAGGAAATGCATTTTTCTTGCAAATTGCCCATACATTTAAAGTTCAAAGTTGATTGACACATGCTTTCACTTAATGAAGGTAATTACAAAGAATAACAAGTCCGAACAGCCCTGCTCAGTGTAACCATCTCATCTTGCCTTGGAGCCTTCGTGGAGAGCTGTCAGAGCACAGTTTCACCACTAATCACGCAGAAGTTCATTTGCAAGACGAGAAACAGATTAATAAGCGTCAACACTTGCCTCCAAACACTTGCTGAAAAGAATCAAGGTTGCTGGCACCACAAAAAATGCGGCAACCATGGGAGCTTTCTCTAGCTTCCCAAACACAACAGCCTCTCAGGGAGGACAAGAGCGCACCTCCCAGGCCCTACCTGTCAGGAAGACAGCAGAAAGATCCGTTCTGACTGTGCTGTTGTCTAATGTGATGGGCAGGTGTGGCTGCTTCCACTGAAAACCTCTGTCGAGTCCTCTGGGGAATAGACCAAAGAGAGGGTGGCTTCCTGGCCAAAGTTAGTGCTTGTTGCATAGCCTCGCTTCACCACTAAGAGGCCTAACACCTTCTTCTATACCCAGAGACCCACTGAATAAAACTCCAGAGAGTCAAAAATAAAATAAAAAGATCATGTGGCATTGGAGTGACTGGGCACATGTTTAAATGACATTGACACTCACCTCATTTGGGGACCACAGAGACATATGGGAAAGGTTTGTGATTACAGCTACAGGTGGGCTTAGCCTAACTTCAAACAGCTGGATTATAAGAGGATCCCGCTCTATTTAGTTTTATCCCGAAGAACATGCTGGGCAAATGAGCATTTTGCCTAAAATACCAAAAGGTAGATTTCCCACTGGACTTCTTCCCACCACATATAAACAGCAGGAAAAATGAGAATGGATGGGCAGAAAGCACTGAAACAATCACACTGTATACAACATGAGCTTTGTTGCTGTATCGTAATTGTGGGGCCTTTTCTTCCAAAGCTGGCTGGATTTAGGGTCATGTTTTCTGTAGCAATAGGGGCCTAGAATTCCAGTCAGTCAGTTATATGATCTCAGCCCTGTCATTAATGTAATGTGACCATGCTTGCTTTTGTGTGACACAAGGCATTAGGAGACACTGCTGACATGTCGGATAATGGCAAAATAAATAAATAGTAGGAGCTGAAGACCAAAGCTCTTCTGTGGCTTTCAGAAATATGCACTCCATGTTTAAAAACAAAGAGAAATGCTTCCATGCCATGTTTAGAAGTGGGGGGAGGGCATATTTAAAAATTAACGTTCTCCCACATAACCTATATTTCTGAAATCTTGTTTTCATGGGGGAGTAGGTTTGTGGTTCTCCCAATGCTACTCAGAAAATAAAATAAAACAAAACTGCTGGCCTTGTGTGGAACAGCCTCAGGAAGGATTTGGAGGTTTGGGGGACTGTTGAGGTATTTCAGCACCAGGCAACTGAACTGACAAGAGTTTCTTTAAAAATTCTTCAGTTTCTTTTTTATTGCATAGCTTTTTGTTTGTTTGTTTGTTTGTTTGTTTGTTTTTCAGGGTGACTCTTCTCAGGACATAGCCTTGGAAACTCTCTGAGACATTCTTTGCAAATGAAAACCCAATTGTGGGGGCAGGAGATGGCTCAGTGGTTAAGAGCACTGGCTCTTCTTCCAGAGGACCCAGGTTAATCCCCAGCACCCACATGACAGCTGACAATAGTCTGTAACTCTAGTTCTAGGGGACCTGACACCCTCATAAAGACATACGTGCAGGCAAAAACACTAATGACATGAAGTAAAAATAAAATTTTAAAACAGAAAGAAAACCTACTTGTTATGTTTGGAATCAAAGATTCAGAGTGCAAGAGCCAGAAGAGATCATAGAGGATTATAGTCACACACTCCCCTATATAGAGGTTATAGTCACACACTCCCCTGTGCCACGTAGGTCTGGAAAGATGGTTCCATAGGCAAAGCACTGGTTGTCTTAGTGTGAGGACCAGAGTTCAAATCCCTAGTACCCACATAAAGCCAGGCATAGCCTCTGTAGTGAGATGCCAGAGGCAAGTTCTTGGGCTGACTAGACAGAGGTACTCAGTGGTAAACAACAGAAGAGAAACCCTATCTCAAGCAAGGTGGAAGGTGAAGACTGACACCCAAAGTCATGCTTTGACCTGCACATTTGAACACAGACACACAAACAGTACATCTCTCCCTCCCTCCATCCCTCCCTCCATACACTGACACACAAAGAAATTTTTGAAGTATGTATTAAAGGGCTGGGGAGATGGCTCAGTGGTTAAGAGCACTGGCTGCCATTTCAGAGCCATTCCAGAGGACCTGGGTTCCATCCCCAGCACCCTCATGGCGGCTCACAACCATCTATATCTCCAGTTCCACGGGGAATCGGATGCCCTCTTCTGGCCTTCTTGGGCACTGCATGAACACGGTGCACAGACGTAACTGCAGGCAACAGGAGGACACATAAAACACGAAAGCATCATAATGAACTAACTGACTAGGAGGAAACATCATGGGGCCTAGGAAGAATTGTTTCTGGTTTGTCTTCTGTCTGCATACCTACCTACAAAACGGGTTAGCCATGGCACTTACTTAGCCAGTAGGACAAACTGGCCGTGGATTGCTGGCACTTTTCATGCCCTTGATCCCCAGCCACACGTTTTCCGTAGAGGAAAGCTGGAAGCTCTGCTCATGGCCTTGCCTCAGCTTTTCCCTGAGCCGATCAACAACATTCCTGCTCAGGCGGTAACAAGGAAGTTGTGGAACTGTCCCAAAGGAGAGCTAGTGCTACTGAAGCCTCGCATGCTTGCCAGTGTAGATCATGGGAACGGTGACGCGTGGCGGCACAGAGTCACATGTAGCAGCAGTTCAAGGGAAAGCTTGCCCGCTGGGCACCTGTTTTATACACAGAAAGCATGAACAACATTCCCATACAAAGAAAACACTGGCTTTGCACCTCAGCCAGCTTGCTGGCTCTTCCCTTAAGAGAACTGAGTCCCCTCCACCCCTGAAGAAGGGGATCTCTAAGGTAATACACCGAATCACAACAAATGCGTGCAGCGGGGCCAGTTGCTTCTGTGGCTTCTCAGCTTCTAAGCAAATAATTTGCTGACATTCCACAGGCAAAGAGGTTCTTTGAAGGCTGCCTGGGAGCCTGATATGGCTGAGAGTGAAAAGGCACAGCTGCGACAGCTGGGAGAAGAGGTTGCCACTAATATGCCCCCCCACCCAGCACCTCAGCTTATCGTCCAGCAGTTCCATCCCAGCAGGGTCCAGCAGGCCTCACTCCACTGCCAGTTTGGACTCTTCCTTGTCCCTAAGAAGGGCATCTCATTGTTTGCCGAATCCACTCTATTAAATCTATTTAAGTGATGGGAGGGGAAATTTAAGGCAAGGACACCCTGTCAGCAAACCTCCCCTAAGCCCTCATCACATATAAATCCTCTGCTGTTTTCACTAGGCATTTGAGTGACATCTGATGCCACTGTTTGTTCCTTTCAGGAGTCAACCAAAGTGGGGAAATGCGTGTATTTTCCATGTTTTTTTTTTTTTTTTTTTTTTTTTTTTTTTTTTTTGGCTCATCGGAAAAAAAACATTATAAGATCTGCAGCTATGAAGCTCATTGCTGACAGCATCAGACCACACTTACATCATACAGCTGGCAGAGGAACGAGATGACTCTGATGCTGCCATAGAGACGGCATCTGATACAAGACTCACTAGGCAATAGCACAAGCAGCAAGATGACAGCAGCCAAGTTCAAGTGTGTATGCTGTGTGCCACACTGAAATCGAAGGAGAGAGAGAATCCATTAGTCTGCCCTTAACACCACCCTATGGAACATTGTCGTTTTTTTATTACTGTGATTCCTTCTATGTATAGATGACATTTTTGTAGTGTATTTTAGAATGTAAGTTCAAGTGCCTGCAATTATACACTTTGACTAAAGGCTTGAGCTCCTGTGTAGAAACATGAAAGTCTCTGGTGAGTAATCTTACTGGACTAATTCACATGTAATCCAGCTACCCACGCTCTACTCTTTACCAAGTAAAGAAAAGGGCACTGAAGGCCTGGCTGCCCAGAAAGAAGTTGGGGTGGGGGACTTCTGAGGCTCCAGGACCCCACTGGGAACAGAGGGATACAGCCGCAGCTCTGTGTCTCTTGTCCTGTGCCCCATCCCAGCCTAGCACTTGAGCCCACTTGTACCACCAGGGCCAGATGACAGCAGCAGCTCTACTTACAGACTTGTCTCCCTGGAATGACACTTTCCAAAATTGTAGGATATTGCCAACCGTTTAACATCCTAGTCAGGAAACTGAGATGAGGACCATGATGCTGTTTGTAATGGTCTCTCTGTCTCTGTCTCTCTTTCTGTGTGTGTGCGTGTGCGTGTGCGTGTGCGTGTGTGTGTGTGTGTGTGTGTGTGTGTGTGTGTGTGCGCGCGCGCATGTGTTTATGTGTATGTGTGTGTGTACTAGGATAGGTTCATGCATGTGTGTGTGTAATAGTGTGGGCTCATGCATGTGTGTTTGTGTGTGTGTGTGTGTGCATGTGTTTATGTGTATGTGTGTGTGTACTAGGATAGGTTCATGCATGTGTGTGTGTAATAGTGTGGGCTCATGCATATGTGTTTGTGTGTGTGTGTGTGTGTGTGTGTGTGTAATAGTGTAGGCTCACTCAGGCATGTACACATGGAGGTCAGAGGTCAATACAGGGTGTCTTTGCCTGTCATACTCGTTTTCTTCTACGTTTTAAAAATCATGTTTAATTATGTGTATGTCTCTGTGTGGGTGTGTGCACATGAATGTGGGTATCCAGGAGGCATCAGATTCCCTGGAACTGGAGTTACAGGCAGTTGTGAGCAGCTCTACATGGGTGCTGAGAGCTGAACTCATTCCTCCAGAGGAGCAGAATGTGCTCTCAACTGGTGAGCCATCTGTGCAGCCCCCACCCCACCCCACCTCACCCCTGTGTTTTTGAGACTAAACCTGGAGCTGGCCAGTGAGCCCCCACCCCACATCTTCTGGCCCCCCTTTGAGCAAGCGGCCACATTTACATGGCATTCACATGGATGCTAGGAATCCACACTCAGGCCTTCATCTTGCCCACTGTACCATCTCTGCACCCCCTCCCCTGTTCAGGAAATGATGCACCAAGGTACGCCATAAATATGTAGAGATATACTCTATAGAAAATCCGTACATATTTTGACAAAATCCTTATCTTCAAGGTGGTGGAAGGCTAGTACTTGGTTTATGTAATAAGTGCGGCCTTCCTGGGTAGGAAGTGAAAAAAAAAATCAAGTGATCACATACCTGCATTGTTCTGAGCAGTTACTGGAAGAAAGGGGAAATCTGCAAAGGAGCTTGGTCTGTCCCGGATTTTGATGGCGTGGGAAACCATCCCTTGCTTTTAAAGCAAGCATAGGGATAGAAATTCCCATGATGGACTTAGATGAATGAGGTCTTCTGACTTCATCTTGCTCCTTCACTGAGGTAGATTTTTGTTTGTTTTGTTTTTCAAGACAGGGCTTCAGGCCTTGGCTATTCTGGAACTAGTTCTGTAGACCAGATTGGCCTCAAACTCAGAGATCTGCCTGCCTCTGCCTCCTGAGTGCTGGAATTAAATGCATGCACCATCACTTCCAGGAGAAGAGGATTTTAAACTAGTAACTTAAAACCTTACAACGTGCTGTACTTCATTAAATCTAAGATGCCATGGTTGGAAACCGCAGAATTTGTGTGCCACCAAGAAAGACTTGGGTTGAGTGTGGAACAAATCTGTGATGATGCCAGAACCTGGAAGGGCCCCAAAGGGAGACTGCACCTGTGAGCTCGGGGGTGGGGGTGGGGTGGGGGGGGTGTCCCATCTTCTCTGAAATGGGTGGACAGGACCTGTGCACCCAACTGTTCCCATCAACCCCAGCTCCTATGCCTGCTGAATGCATGCATGTGTGTGACTTCAATTCTGCAAAGGCAGATTCTCTGGACGCCTCACCTGTCTATGAAGACAGCTTTCCTATTGGCCTCAGGCCCTCACTTCCAGTCGCTCTGAGTATCACCCAGTCACCTGAGTGATTTATAAAGGGCTTCTACCTTCTTCCCTGAGTCCTTTCCCTTGCCCCAGTCATCCCTCTCCAACCAAGGTAAGAGGTCCCCAGAAGTGGAAGGGGAAGGGGTCTTTAAAACCATGGCATGAATAGAGCACACTATCCCAAAGAGTTAATTTCTTGTAATCTAAGCAATTTATGATGTGTGTTGTTTTTACTAAACAATCATTATGGAGTAGGGCGATCACCTGAGTTAATTGTTATGCTGAAACTGTTCAAAGAAATTACATTGTCTATCTGGGTGCTGCACTCCAGGAGGCTGAAGCAGGTGTTCTGTGTCAGTGTGGGCTAAGCATTAAGGCCTTGTTTTGAACAGCCAGGAGTTAGGAGTGAGCTAAGTGGCTGAGTGCTTTGCCTACTAGGCATGATGCCCTGGGTTTGATTTTCAGCACCATGAAAAACAAAACAAACAAGCCAAAAGGAACCATTCCAGGGCCTTTGCTTCCCTGCTGTGTGATTGGAACAATACATGTTGCTTGGGCTGCAGAATTAGTCTGTGAGCTAAAAAGCCACCTTTTCACCCCTACATTCTTTTTTCTTTTTTTAAATTTTATTTATTATGTATACAGTGTTCTATCTGCATGTTTTGCCTGTACACCAGAAGAGAGCACCAGATGTCATTATAGATGGTTATGAGCCAGCATGTGGTTGCTGGGAATTGAACTCATGACCTCTGGAAGAGCTGCTGGTGCTCCTTACCTCTGAGCCAACTCTCCAGCCCCACCTCTACATGCTTTTAAAAAAGATTTTATTTGTTTGTTTGTTTGTGTGTACCACAAAAGAGGTATAAAGTGTGTAAGGTTGAAAGACATAGAAACTTAAATTGTTTATCTAAGAAAAAATTTTGAGGTTCAAAAAGATAGTTTGGGTTGGTAATACAAATTAGGATAGAAAGTGAATTAGATACAAAACTTCGGACTCCACGAGATAGGATAGATAATAGAGTATTTTCTCTGAATTTGCCAAATACAAATGGACTGGACGTTGTGAACGTAATTATTACGTGATGATTGTTCTTATTGTATATAGTTTTACTTCATTAGAGTTAAAACCTTCACTTTTTATTTAGACAAGGAGGCACTTCATCTGGTGCCCAAGTGTTTATCTAATTATTCTTTATCAATAAAAACTTTGGAGTCAGACATTGGGGTAAGAACCTAAATGGTCAGAGAAGCTGTGGAGAAGTAATCAATGACCTCCTCTGTCTCCCCTTCCTTGATCCAAAAGGCCTATGAATCTTTCTAAGCCCGTCTCTACTACTTCCTGTGTCTCTCTATATGTCCTTGGTCCTCCAAAACCTCTATGACTAATTTTGGTCAGTTAGTAGGCAGCTCTACCCTCCGATTCAAAGTAAACTTTACTGTCAGTCTTAGGAGTAACAGAGTGCAATCAAAATATCCCCCGACATTTTACTACCGATGTGAATGATGTGTGTGTGAGAGAGAGGAAGAGGGGAAGGGAGGAGGAGAGAGAACCTTTTATTGTCTTTCCAAACCCTTATGGTGTATGGTGTAGTATTATAATGACTTTATGCTGTGGACGCAGGACAGAATCTAAAAGTACCAAAGGGACACACTCAAGGATGCTTGCCTGGTGTGTGTGTGTGTGTGTGTGTGTGTGTGTGTGTGTGTGTGTGTGTGTCGGGAGGGGGTTGGTGTCTGAGGCTCTATCCTTTCACAGTGCTGCTTCTCATGATAAGTTTACAGATTCCCTCCAAACTAACTTTCAGCTTGTAGAAATGCATCCATTTCCTAAACACCTATGGGATGGCTCAAAAGCGAGTACTGTTTTATTAATAACTTGTGTGTCCCATATATCTACAGAATGTTCTGCATTTTGCACAGTCTTCCCAGAATGAAGATGTAGCTGCATGTCTGGCTGGGAGAAGGCAGCCACTCAGTCCATGGTCGGTGAGCTGCCTTGCTGAACTCAGGCTAAAGCACATTCCTTTCTCTTGACACATAGCTTCCAGAACAATTAGTATTTTATAGGCATCCAAAAACACTGTGGAGGGGAATTGAATTGCCACTGGAAATGGCTACAGTGATTAAAATATTAATTCTAAACAGCAGAGGGAGCACCCCCTGTGTAAGCAAATGTTTCACAGTGGTAGTCAACCCTGACGGCACATGACAACCTCCTGAGAGTGTCAAGAGCTAGCCATGCCTGGACCTCACACCGAGAAACCCTGATGGAGAAGATTTGGGGTGAGATTTAGCCATTGAGAGTTTTAAAAACTCCACCAGTAATTGCAAAATATAATCAGATATGATGTACAGGGGTTTTTTTGTTTCTTTTTTGATTAATTAATTAATTAATTTTATTTTTTGAGACAGGGTTTCTCTGTGTAGCTCTGGCTGCCTGGAACTCACTCTGTAGACCAGGTTGGCCTTGAACTCACAGAGATCTGCCGGCCTCTGCCTCCTGAGTGCTGAAATCAAAGGTGTGCGCTGCTACCACCCAGCTTTTTTTTTTTTTTAAGTGAATAGTTTATGGCTCTATTGAAAAGTAACATTTAGTTTTAAAAAATGTTCTCTAGATAGCATCCTTCCAAGGGCCAATGCTTGTAAAGGAGCCCTGGGAACACAACTGGAAAGGAAGGTCCACTTGCAGAAGATGAAACAATTGCCAAGCCATTTGGGGACTGACTTCTGACAATTTATCTGTAAATAAAGAGGCAGTTTTGCTTTTCTGAAGCAAGATCTACCAGCTTGTTCTTAAAGGGCCAGCTAGCGATGATTCCAGGCTGTGCAAAGCTCTATACTCTCTGCAGCAAACACTGCTGCCATCAGGGCAAAAAGCAGTCATTCAAGACAAAAGTGAATGAGCACAGCTGTGTTCCAATAAAACTTTATTCATGGATGTTCCATGTTGAACCTCATCATGAAATACTATTCTATTGACTTTTTTTCTTTCTTGAGGCAGTCTCACTGGTGTAGCCCTGGCTTGGAACTCATTATGTACCAGCCTGGCCTTGAGTTCACTGAGATCTACCTACTTTTATTACTGGTATTAAAGTCATGCCCTTAATCCCAGCACTCAGGAGGCAGAGGCAGGTGGATCTCTGTGAGTTCCAGGACAGCCAGGGCTACACAGGGAAACCTGCCTTGAAAAAAAAAAAAAAAAAAAAGCCATTATAACTATTTATCAATAAACTGAGGTAGCGAAAGGAAATTTTAGGTACAGCAGATTTCATCTATTTCATACTCCATATCCCACTCTTGCCCTCACAAGCCATAATACACTACACTTTGGAGTCCCGGGGGTTTTTGTTTTTATTCGTTGTTGTTTTGTTGTTGGTGGAGCTGGCTTGTCTTTTAGCTCAGTTCTCACTAGAGCAATTACAAGCTCCAAGAGATATGCAGCAGGGTCGGGACAGAACCAGGCTAACAAGAACTTAATAGCCCAATCACAGAACTTGAGGCTCTCCTACATCGGCTGCTTTTACTGTCCTTTGAGTCATAAAAACAACCAGCTCCCTGTTCTCAAGTGAACGGTTTACAGGTGTTGATTTACACAAACACGGGTCTATTAAATATGAGCTCAAACATTTTGGAGATTTAGATATGAAAGTGGAGGAGGGGTGTGGAGTGAGTTCCCACTGAGAGGCAAGGGGGCATTGTCTCCACAGGTGACATTGGAAGACTTCACCACCGAGGGTCACATTCCCTAAAACATCAGGGTGTGGAGGAGGGGAGCGGGATGTCGGAGAGGAGAGTGCCATGGTATGAACTGAAAGGCTTCCTTGACTCATGTGCAAATGTTTCCTGCCTTTGGACTTGTGTTGGTTCACGTGACCCTGCTCATCCACCACAGCAACACTAAATTACAGGATCATTTAAGTGAGAAATAAAAAACCTTCCCTTACGTTTGACAACAAAACAGTGATTGAGGATCACAGAGACAAGACTGTGTGTGTGTGTGTGTGTGTGTGTGTGTGTGTGTGTGTGTGTGTGTGTGCGCGAGCATGCTTGTGTGTGTGTGTGTGTGCATGCTTGTGTGGCATCTGTGTGCACATGTGTGTATTGTGTGAGTGTGCCTGTGTGTGTAAATTTTGAGTATAATCTGAATGTTTTCCCTCAGTTTTGGAGAAGACAATGGGAGGGGAGAGAGAGGTAAGGTCAGGTAAGAAATCCCTGTCAGGACTTTAGGAAGTTTCAGTGGTGGGTCCTCAGATAAAGTCAAACCAGGTCCTGATCCTGGCTCTCACAAGCAGCCACCAGCTCTGCCACTGCAGGGGTCATAAACGTGTTTTATGCTTCCCTTTGCTGCTGAGGCCTCATCGTGCCCAGGCAGTTACCCTCCCCTAATAGCACAGAACAAAGACCAAAGTCCCACCAGAATGATGCTCGAAATTGGCCAGCTGACCCTCACCTCTTTGATGGGATTCACTTTCGGAAGCTTGCCCGTTCCCACAGAATGGACCAAGAGCCCATCTCTGTACTGACATTAATGTTTCTCCCCAGTCCCACCAGGGAATTTTCCAATTACACACATAAAAATAAAACCCACAAACCTGACAGCATGCAGGGGAGGCGCCAGAACTATTGCTGATACCAAAAGCTGCTTCTCATTAAAGGTGAGATTTAGTGCAAAAGTTAGAAAAGCAGGGACTTTCTGGAAGAGAGAGGTGCTGGAAGCCTGAAGCTGCTTCTACAGAGACTAAGATGGGTGATGAGGCCTCTGGGGGTGGCTGAGAGCAGACACGCCATCTATCACCACCCACACCTGCCTGTCCTCCCTTCCAACACCCTCGGCTCCCGGGCACACGTTCTACCCCTCAAGGCCACTCTTCACTCTGTATTCTTGAAGCAGGGTTTCATTTCACCGTTGTCAGGGCTTGGGGTGAGCATCTCTAAACCACTCTGTGCTGAGTCCAAGGGACTCAGGGTAGGAGCGCTGTCCCTGTAGCAGTCCTGATTTCAAATGTAAATTTTCTGCATTGTTTTAATTGCTTAATAGAATAAAAATACCATGAAATACTTTCTCAACTTAACGTCATCCAAATACAACAGCGAATCAGAGGGAAATAGAACATGTATATTTTTATCTTTATTATCATTTTGAAACTGTGGTCACGGGGATTCTTTATCTGACAAATAGTCTTGAGACCCTGCTTAGTCATACAACGTTGGGAGTGGTGAACAAAATCTATGTCACCATCACTGGCCTAATGGACTTCAGTCTAGGCAGTGTGGCAATCAACTAAGGATGCAAGCATGTCATCCCCAGGTCAGCTGCACGCATGAAGTTCAGAAGACACCGTGCAGTCGGACTGTCCCTACAGCTGGTTTATTTATTTATTTATTTATTTATTAAAAATTTATTATTTTTTTATTTATTTATCATGTATACAACATTCTGCTTCCATGTATATCTGCACACAAGAAGAGGGCACCAGATCTCATTACAGATGGTTGTGAGCCACCATGTGGCTGCTGGGAATTGAACTCAGGACTCTGGAAGAGCAGTCAGTGCTCTTAACCTCTGAGCCATCTCTCAGCTGGTTTATGACACATGTTTTTAAAAGCAATTTAAAACTGACTTCAGGGTCAGCTTAAGTATGGTTTAGGGACACACCTTTGTAAAGCCAGCCTGGAGGAGACTGGAAGTTTAAAAACTGTGACCAGATGAGACATAAGAAGCCTAAGGCCTTTTGAGACCTTGTTTAAAAGCTTTTGGGGAATACTAAGTGAATGAACAAACCTGCCTTAAACATCCCAAAGCTGGCCGGGCAATGGTGGCGCACACCTTTAGTCCCAGCACTTGGGAGGCAGAGGCAGGCAGATCTCTGTGAGTTCAAGACCAACCTGGTCTACAAGAGCTAGTTCCAGAACAGCCTCCAAAGCCACGGAGAACTCCTATCTCGAACCAAAACAACAACAACGAAAAATCCCAAAGCTGCTTTTTATGCCGAGACTTTGTGCAAAGTAACGAAACTCTCCTCACCTACAGACTAACGGTAAACAATAGAAGGACTCAGCCTGGCTGGATGAAGCCTTCTACCACACCTGGCGCATACCCGCGTCTAGGCTCCTGGCAGCCTCTGTTACATCTTATTACTGGAGTTTCCCTCTGAAGACTCATTATCAACCACTTGCATTTGAATTGATACTTAGTGCTTGGTTCTCTGGAAAAAACAAAACAAAAGCCATACAGATGGGAGCTAAATCTAAGTAGCCAACAAAATCTTGCCTGGCTTCCTCTCCAGGCTGGACAGTGCGATGGTTCCCTGTGGACAGCTGCCAGACACGAATGTTAGCTTTCAGTGTCTCTGAAAGGATGTCTCATTCATTCTCCCCACCAACACATACAGAGAAATGAAAGCTTCTATATGTAGCCTCCATCAGAACTGTACATGCAAGCAGGGAAGAGAAACCTAACTAGTCAGATGGTCTCCAAGTATTGAAAAAAAAAGGACAACATTTTAAGAATGTTTAGAGCTATTTTCTCTCCACAATATTCAGAACAGAAAAAAAAATTTTATACTGGTTCTTCCATCTTGTCTTGGATGTGCTTAGGACATGAAGTCTTTAGGAAGGCAGAGTGGGCCACCATCTGCCTGTGAGACACTGCCATCTAGTGTCCTATGTGAACATTACAGCGGATAGCCGATTTCCCTTTCACCAGTGTTCTCACTGATTACACCAACAGTCTCTTTCGGCCCACCAATGAGTATTGCTCTTCCCTAGGTAGGAAAAATCCAAGAGTTTCATAACAAAGCTATAAAATATTTGGGCTGACAAAGTGTTTTAACATTAGGATGAGTGATAGGTAGAGAAAAATCCAGCCATTTAATTAACAATCGAAGCTGATACTGAGATTTGAAAGCAAAACACATCCTGTGTTTCACAGTAACGACAAGCAATGCTGAAGACATACTATGCGCTATCTACCCAGTAGGTCACATACTACTGGGCTTGTGAAACTAAGGGTTACTTAACTATGAAGGGGGGTGGTTGGCAACGGTAAAAGACTTCTGCTGGTGCAACAGCCAAAACAGAACCCAAAGTCAAGTGAACGATGAGCCTGAGGTGTTCCCAGTGCTCAGTCAAGCTGCACTGCACAACTTCACTGCCGCTGTGCCTCTGAGCACAAGTATGCACAAGTGGGTGAGTTACATCACAGCAACCGTTCACACAGCTGGACTCAGACTTGACTAGTAAGTGTTATGAACTGCAGTGTCTTACTCTACATAAAAGCATTGTGTTCTTATAGAAGCACAATGATTCAATGATAACCACAAGCGCGAAATATTTACTATTGCCCTTCTTCATCTGGTAAGTGCCAATATGTTGTGTTAAGTTTTTTTAAAAATTTCATTTTAGCAGTGTGTGTGTGTGTGTGTGTGTGTGTGTGTGTGTGTGTGTGTGTTGAGACTGTGTAGCCTTGGCTAGCCTGGAACTCAGAGATCCACTTGCCTTTGTCTCCCAAGGGCAGATTAAAGGTCTGTGGCACCATACTTGGCTGTTAGACTTTTTTTTTTTTTAAATTTGGGTTTCATAAATGTTAGTGACTTGGCTTCAGGATAGAATTTTCAATGATTTTTGAAATGTCCCAGAATATATTTCTGACATTTTTGTGCTATGTTTATGCAAAACAGTGTTCTCAGCACTATAATTATAAAAAAATCAAAGTATCACTCAACTCTGAAAAACACTGAAGATGCTCTATGCCCTGCAGCATCAAATTCCAAGCCAGACTTAAGTCTTTATATAAAAATAAACAAGCACACACCCATCTCGTTAATATGCAAATTCACTCTATTCTTAAATAAGTGGTAAAAATATATGTATACCAAAAAATTGCTTTAGATAAATTTGTGATTTATTGTCCACAGATGTTTGGTTTATCTATTTTATATACCCATATAGTGAGGGTTGCATAAAAATTCTTCTATTGTGAAGAGGATTTCTCATCTGAAATGAGAATTTCAAGGACCTAAAGGAAGGAGGAGTCACAGGGGGGCGGGGTTTGGGTCCCCACGTGACGACACGGAGCACAGTCGCCCTCAATCATTGACCCGAATTTGGTTGGTACACACATGAGAAATGAGATTTTATTGTATTGAGCCACTCGATGCAAAGGCCGCTTGTGACAGCAGCCTAATAACCCTCTGAAATAGTCTTTTTTTGAGATTATAAATATTACTTTCTCTGTAAAGAAAAGCCCTGCATGGAGGAATGAAGAATGCCATCTTGCTTTTACAATTGGTTCATGCTGTACCGGACAATATTTTATTTAAATTTATTTATTTATTGGAGGGTGCACATGCCACAGTGCTCATGTCAAGGTCAGAAGACAACTTTTAGAAGTTGGTTCTCTCCTTCCACCACGGGACTGAACTCAGGGTTCAGGCTTGGTCGCAGGCACCTTTATCAGCTGAGTCATTGTATCAGCCTCTACTGGACAATCTTTATAAAATCAGAGAGAAATCAGGAGGTTCTTTGTTAGGTTCCCACAGAAGCCAGTAAGAGCATGTTCCGTGAAATAACGCTGGATCTACTCTCCAAAATCTATTTTTAAGATCCCTAACATCTAGCCCAGTGGTGGTGGCACATGTCTTTAATCCCAGCCCTCGGGAGGCAGAGGCAGGTGGATCTCTGTGAGTTCCAGGACAGGCTCCAAAGCTTCAGAGAAACCCTGTCTCATAAAACCAAAAAGATCCCTAACATCTGATCCTGACTCCACTCCGATAAATAAGTGATGGTTGCTCCACTGCTGACAGTGACACACCCACACACAGAGGGGAGGGACAATGAACACAGCAACAGCTCAGACTGACATGAGCTTTCCACTTCCCTGACACAGAGAGCAGGCCAGGTTACTAAGGAAACACCTCCTGGGTTTGTGTAATGCATTTCCTTCCACTCTGCCCACACACATGGGCACACACATAACTCCTGTTTTTTTTTTTTTAAACCACCTGCCTAACCCTCCAGTTTTAAAGCTTTTATTGTTTTCTCATTTTCTAGTTGTTCTGATGGCAAGATACGTAATACCCAGTACCAGTCACCCAAGAGACCAAGTGTCTGTCTGCTCTTAACTTCCCTCTGTCCTCCAGTAGGGACTTTTAGGGTCCTTCTCATGTTGAGTTAGAAGTACTAACACACCAGAGAAAGCCAGGAGAACTCACAGAAGAATGCCTCATTCCCATTAGTACACAGGGCAATGAAATTCAAATACAATAAAAATTCTGCAAAAACTGGGTATTGGAGCTCTTGGAGGCAGAAGGGTCAAGGTCATCCCCAGCTACATAGAAAGTTGGTGGCTAGTCTGGGTTACATGAGATCTTGTCTCAAATATCCGTACACACATATATACATACATGCATACACATATTCAGCAACATTATTTTAACATTTATCTGAAATAATAGACAGTGGAGAATAGTTAAGGAATTTTGATAGGAAAGAACAGTGAAAAGGGCTTTTCCTTACTACATAAATTAATAAAATATATTTAAAGGCACATCAATTAAAATAATGTGGGGATGCCTGAAACTAAGTAAGTACACCAATGGAATTAATATAAAATATGTTTCTAAAATGGACCCTAAAGTGCTTAAAACACTGGGGACATATATTTATTCTTTTGGTTGTGAGCCTTAGCCCTTAGTAACTGAGGCATCTGTCCAGGATAGAACATATATTTATTAAAAGCAAGCAAACAAACAAACAAAAGACAAATCAGGACCTGGAGATGTAGTTCAGTTGGTGGGTGCTTGCCCAGCATTCATAAAGCCCTGAGTTCAGCGGTAAGAGCCTATAATCCCAGTATTTCTAAGTAGAGGCAGGAAGATCATAAGTTCAAGGTCATCCTTAGCTATATGTAGAGTTCAAGGCTGGCCTGGACTACATGAGACCTGCTATAAAATCCAGGTGTAGTGGTACAGGTATGTAATACCAGCTTCTTGGGAGGCTGAGGCAGAAGGATTAGAATTTTGAGGCCAGCTGCAGCTGCACAGTAAACAAGGCTAGTCTGAGCTATGTCTCAAAACAAAAATAACAAACAAAACAAAGTCCAGTGAGTGTGAGACTTTTAAAAATGGTTCTGTCATTTAACAAAATAACTCCCAACTATGTAAGAGATTTAAGTAGAAGCATTGAAGCGGCAGGATGACTCAGAAGGTAAAAGCACTTGACACACATGCTCGACCATCAGAGTCCACACACAGGATCCCACCTAGGAAGGAGGCTGGCTCTGGGAAGTCTCTGACTTACACACAACAACAATAATAAGTAGAAGCATAGAGAGGAGAAAATGGGCTACATGCAGCTCAGAAGTAGGGCACTTGCCTAGCTTGTGTAAATCCCTGGGTTTAAAAATTGAAAAGAGTCGAGCAGTGGTGGCGGATGCCTTTAATCCCAACACTCAGGAGGCAGAGGCAGGTGGATTTCTGTGAGTTCGAGGCCAGCCTGATCTACAAGAGCTAGTTCCAGGACAGCCTTCAAAGCCACAGAGAAACCCTGTCTCAAAACCACCACAGCTCCCTCAACACACACACACACACACACACACACACACACACACACACACTGAAAAAGAGTAGAAAAATCCGTGTCAGGAGTAGTGGTGCACACTTGTAATCCCACCGTGTAGGAGGTAGAGGCAGGAGAAAGACATTTTTGGCTCCAACCTGAGATACATGAGACCATTTCTAGGAAGGAAGGGAGGGAGGCAGGGAGGGGTAGGAAAATAATATACCATGGTGGTTATATGTTCTGAGTGAGATTTTTCTAGCCATAAATCTATAAAACATAGGCTGGTAAGATGGCCCCATGGGTAAAGAAGCTTACCTTGAAGGCCTGGTGGCCTGAGTTTGATCCCTGGGACCCATGTGATAGAAGGGAGTCTATTTCTCCAAATTGTCCTTTGACTTTATAGACAACACGGCTTGTGCAGTACATGTGTGATACACATAGACACTAAATAAATGTAAAAAAATTAAAATCTATACAATGATTAATAAAAAATGTGCAAAAAAAGGCACAGTTTCTTCACAAAAGAAAAAAAAAAGAAAAGCAGATCATGTTGGTCCATGCTTATACTCTCATCTTGAAGGAAACTGAGGCAGGAGGATTACAACAAGCGCAAAGCTAGCCTGGGCTAATTAGTGAGTTCTAGACCAGCCTCAGAAGCATAGTGAAACTGTATAAAAAAGTAAATAAACAAACAAATTACAAACAGATAACACATGGAACAACATGACTTCAGTAGTCATTGAAACATGGAATTCACCTAAAAACAAGGCGCCATTTTCCATCCATCACATGACTTAGAGTTGTAAAAAAGCACTAGTTCTGTGTTAGTGAAGCTGTTATGACTGTATTCGTTTTCACGTGCGAGTGCTGGAAGAATAGCCAGGGCATCTCAAGTGCCTTTAGAAATTGCATGCCCATGGATATTGCACTCTTACTTCCACGAGTGTGTAATGAGGATCTATCAGAGATGTGAGCTTTATAACCAAATGATCGAGGCTGCATTGTTTGTGGTTGTGAGAATTTCTGACCCTGGAGGAGTGGTTAAATAAGTGAAGGTGTATTCCTGGAGGGTAGTTTGTGCTATCAAGGGAAATCATATTGAGGAAAAGTTTTAAAGCAGTATTTGTTACAAGGTACCGGACATAGTGGTGAATGCCTCTGATCCCAGTACTTGTGAGGTGGAGGTCATCCTTGGCTACTTTAGGACTTGAAGGCCAATCTCAGCTACATAAGAGTATGTCTCAGAAAAGCTCTGTCTCCCTCCCCCCCAAAATATAAAATAGTTTAATATAAAATATAAAATATATAGGAAGGAAGGAAGGCAGAAAACTTAAAGGATGAAAAAATTGGGGTTAGAGAAAAACTGGAAGTGTGCGTGCATGTTAAACATTTGCCTGCTGGATTGCTCAGCTAACTTTCTTAAACAGCTCAGACCCACCTACTAAGGGATGATGCCGCCCACAGTGGGCTGGGCCCTCCTACATCAATCAAGACAGTGTCTTACAGACATGGCCACAGGCCATTCTGAATCTCCAACTGAGATTCCCTCATGTGATTCTGGACTGTGTCAAGTTAACACCCGAAGCAGAGGGAGGACATATTTTTAACACTCATATGGAAAATACCCATAAATGTTAACAGTGTTTCCCTAGGCAACAGGACTGTGAGTGCTTATTCTGATCTTACTTTTCTACATCTTCAACTTCTTCTTCTTTTAAATTTTTTTTTATTTCATGTGTATGAGTATTTTGCCTGTGTGTTTGTGCTCTACATGCATAGGGTACCTATGGGAGCCAGAGCATCGGATTCTACAGATCTGGAGTAACAAGACTGTTGTGATCAGATTGTCCCCTGATCTCTACCTGCACACATACATGTTCCCCACATGCACACAAAATAAGTTAATAAGTTGGGGCAGGGAACCCATAAAATGTAATAAAAAATTGAAACAAAAATGTCTAAATGGAACTTTCAGAAAAGTCATTGTTGACTGTTCATTATCTACGGCACAAATGAGGAAGGGTGTGTATGTGTATGAATGTGTGTGTGCAGGGCATATCCACAGAGGCCAGAGAGGGGCATTTTTGGTGTCCCCCTCTATTTATTTGACCACATTCTTCTATGTTTTTTTTTTTTTGTTGTTGTTGTTGTTGTTGTTGTTGTTGTTTTCAAGAAAGGGCTTCCCCGTGTAGCCCTGGCTGCCCTGGAACTCACTCTGTAGACCAAGCTGGCCTTGAACTCCCAGAGATATGCCTGCCTCTGCCTCTGCCTCTGCCTCTGCCTCCCAAGAGCTGGGATTAAAGCATGTGCCACTACCTCTTGGCAGCATGAAACCTCTTATTAGGTAACATTTGTAAGTAGGTTTTGGCTGGGTGTAAGCAAGAGGAGAGACCAGACCTAAATCCCACTAGGAAAAGCCTGTGAAGATCTGCCCCAAGGCAAGGGGGCGGCTTCACACATTTGATCTTTGCTACTTTGAAAGATGGACATGGATTTGCTTTTCCTCTGGCTTCTTGAGTGTTTGTGCATTGCAAATACTTTTCCTTTTATTATACATTAGTCTGTCTCTAGTGATCTACCATGTCTCAGCAGAAGTGAGAACAGGCAAGTGGCCAGCAGAACCCCCTCCTGGGACTTCATAACTTGTCACTGTCATAGAGAGACCACCAGCCAAGAAATCACCTAGAAGGTTCTGTCGGGGAGCCTTTTATCCAATGTGCTCTTAACCAGTTTCCAACCTGAAGGAGAGTCCGAGCTGGGCATGGTAGCACACATTTGAAATCCCAGCCCTTGATAGGCTGAGGCAGGA
Organism: Cricetulus griseus; assembly: GCF_003668045.3. Lineage (NCBI taxonomy): Eukaryota > Metazoa > Chordata > Mammalia > Rodentia > Cricetidae > Cricetulus > Cricetulus griseus. Next base: position 52,722,575 of record NC_048598.1, read on the forward strand.
GGATTGTGTGTTTCAGGTCAACCTGGGCTACATAAGGCCGGGGAGACCTTGTGGAAAGGAAGGAAAATGTGAATTAAGATTTTTTCCTCTCTCTCTCTCTCTCTCTCTCTCTCTCTCTCTCTCTCTCTCTCTTCTAGTGACAGGGGACAAAGCATCCCATTAGTATGAGGAATGGTTTGCTAACCAGTACATTAAAATATAGTCAACCTGAAGCCTGAGTTCTGCTGAGGCTTCATTTTAGCAGGTCACCTACCCCTTTCACAGGACCAATGAAAATTAATATTCTGAATGCTGACTCTAGGACATTGCAAGACCCAGACTTTCCAGGACAGACCACAGTGTTCATCCACACCAAAGCACTTCAATCCTAAAGAAAACACTGAGGAATCGTGCTAAAATAGTGTGAGATGAGAAAAGCAAGCTACAGCCAGATGCCAAATGTAGTTTTTTGTGTGGGTGAATGAGTAAAAGCCCCGACAGGAGCCATCAGTAAAGCCATTGGCATGAGGGCTACTGATGTACATTTTCTATGTTTTGTTGTTGTTTTGGTTTTACATTTTTTTTAGAAATGTAAAAATAAAATGAAAGTTCATTTTTTTTCTTTTGAAGACAAGGGCTCCTGTAGCCCAGGCTACCTTTGAACTTGCTACATGGCTAACGGTCTCATGGCTCCCAGGTGTTGGGACTAGTGTACAGCCATGCAAAGTTTATGCTGTACTGGAAACGGAACACAAGGTTTTGTGCCTGCAAGGCAGGCACGCTACCAACTCCAGGACAGCAGCAGGATAGCTTTCTAATGTTTGTATAATCAGACACAAATTCTAATTTTTGGAAGATTTATGTGCACCCAGTAAAGTAAGGAGTATGAACAATAAATTTTAGCAAGATCTGCATAAGCTGGACAGGATTAAAAAAAACCACTCTGTTTGCTACACTTGGCTGCTCTGCCCTGCTCCATCAGAGAATCCAGGGGCCCTTTGTTTTGGGAGCTTTTCTGTGATGTGCAGAGTCAGCTGCAAAGATTCCTCAGCACCTCAGGTCAGCCTTCACCTGAACACAACCTGCCAGCACAAGCATGGGGCCTGCTGGGAATGGGGGAGATTTTGGGGTGTGGGGGCTGTTGGGGTGGGGTGGAGGGATGTTGGGGTATGGGGATGTTGGGGAGGGAGTGGGGAAATGTTGCTGGGGTGGGGACTCTCACTGGGAGGGAGGTTAGCACTACTTCTTGTGACCTGATGGACCTCAATTGATTCAGACCTGTTGCAGGGACCATTAAGAGGATAAAGCTGATGAATAATAAATAGCACATTTACACAGGTCCTGCTGTCCCCAAAGATCTTTAAGTGCTTTATAAACAAACAGATAAATTACATCCTGGGGACACATCCTCCACCACAGAAATGTAACCTCCTCTGAGGGGGAAAGGGACAGCTGTTACATGGCCAATGTCCAAGTGGCCAGGGCACCCCGAGCTGCCTTTTAAGCCAAACTCACCAGAGGAATGCAGACAAAAGGAACTAGTCTAAGAAGAGTGTAAAGAAGGAAGCCTCTAGAAAAGACCAGAATTCCCATTGTGGTGAAACAGGTTGTCTTCAGAGATGGGATTAGAGCTCACTGGTAGAGCGCTTGACCAGCACAGCATGTGCAAGGCACCAGATTCACTTCTAATACACAAGAAAAAAGAAAAGAAATGAAAACGAACTTGCCTTTCTGCTCAGCTTCTAGACACCAAGTAGGAGTCCTCCAGATTTGCACTGTGCCAGTTTCCCATCGGTAAAATAAGAACAGTCAAACACTTGGGTCCTGAGTACAATGTGAGGATTAGAAAAGACAAGATAGGAACAATGATTGTCAGAGAGAGGTGGTCTAAGTCTTTCCCTTTATTTATAACAAATTCTTACAGTATAAATGTTGAATTTTCTTAAAAAACAAAAACTGAGCTGAGCGGTGGTGGCGCACACCTTTAATCCCAGCACTCAGGAAGCAGAGGCAGGCGGATCTCTGTGAGTTCAAGACCAGCCTGGTCTACAAGAACTAGTTCCAGGACAGCCTCCAAAGTCACAGAGAAACCCTGTCTCAAAAAAACCAAAACCAAGACAAAAACTGTTAAAGACAAATGAAGGTAATACCTAGAAACTTCCTTGAGAACTGGACTCTGATTTATCTATTATTCTGTTGCACTAGCAGAGACCACTTTTTTTTTTTTTAAATCAAGGAACTAGTTTTGCTGCCTGGGCTGGCCTGGAACTCCCTCTGTTGACCAGACTGGCCTTGAATTCTTCTGCCTCTGACTCTGAAAACCACATCTTCTAGAACAATCTTGGCTGCACTGTAGGAATCTGGGGAAGATGGTATAGAAAATGAACATGTTTTTCTATTTCAAGTTCCTCACACACACACATGCATGTCCGTGCATACGCACATAAATGCACACATGGACACACTCACAAGTGCACACACAGTGCTGAATACTGTAAACTCTTGTCTCCTCAGAAGAGGAGACAAGCTCTTTGTTCCAAGCTCTTAGAACTTAAAGCTAGATACCATTTAACTTAGTCAAAGAGCAGAAATAACAGCAAGGGATACAGAAACCCTTTGTAGAATGTAAACATGAAGGTTCTTGCTTTCAAGGGCTATGCAGAGGGAGTCTGCTTCAGGGGAAAAGGCATGCTATCAACTGTCCTCAGGACTGTACAATGTACGAATACCGAGATCGGCAGTGGCAGTGGCAGTTCATCTAAAAGCAGTCCCGGTAGAGCCACTGTGACTATTACGAACGGCAGCCGTCATCCCTGGCGCATGAACCCTGTTCCTAGGCTTCTGTAAATCTTGATGTGATGCTGGCTTCTTGTGTGATCCACGAACCCACATCACAGTCAGGCCCAGCACAGACCAATGCATCAGAATCTCAACTGAATTTCTCTCCTGTCATCAGCACCCACACTACAGCCTACATGGGCAGGAGGATCTGAGATAGTTCTGCCAAAGTAGTACTACCATCTCCTCTCTGGTGGACCTTGCCGTGACTTCACACTGTGGAGTTTTGAGTAACAAAGAAGGCCTGTTTGCCTAAGGTCATACAGAAAGATAAGGAGCAGAAGTCAAAGCTCAGGTCATGGACTCCTGTTATGCAAGTTCAGACTAATGTTGTCCTGGCCTGGATTTCCTTTGTCCCTGCCAGGCAAGTACAAGTGAGAAGATGCATAGGAGTAAGATGGAGACCTCAGGTAACCCAGTATGCCCAGCAGCAAACTCCCTTGTCTGCTGGAAGGCTTTGGAAGAAGCTGGAGTCACTGTTTCCCTTGCTGCTGCTGGCAAATGGACTTTGGGATTCCAGTGTCCGGAAGCTGCAGTCCTTTCCTCAACTCACCTCTGCCTCTCCAGATCACAACCCTACAACTGACTAAACAGCAGGGCTGTGCAGCCTCTTTATCTGCCCCTAGATCATTCTATACAGCCCACGGTGTTGTCATTTTAAAAAGCAGCACATGAGAGTTTGGGTGGAGGGTTTTTTTTTGGGGGGAAAGTGAAGGGGAAAAAAGGGGAGGGAAGAAGGGAGACTAGCCTCTGGGGACAGGAATGGCAGAAGAGAAGAGAGGGTCAGAGAGAGAAGAGAGGGAGAGAGGAGAGACAGAGACAGGCAGAGAAGCAGAGAGAGAGAAAGATGGGAGGTGGGCAGGGCCCTTTTAAAGGGAATTTAGTGAATGTGCACAGGTGGTGCTCTTAGTGGCTGCAGCTGAGGGCAAATCCCGTCAGAACCCCCAAGGACAGGCCAGTACAGATGCCTGAATACTAACACACAGACCCACCCCATCAGAACTTCAAGAATAGGCCAGTACAGATGTCTGAACAGGAACACACAGATCCACCCAGCCAGAGGAAGGACAGCAGACACCGGAGATTAAGGATTTATGGGAGCTGTAGGGTGTTGGTCAGGCTGGACCTCTGGGTGCTAGGGAAGCAAAACCCTCAGAAGGGAAGGGGGGGGAGAATAGGATGGCTTTTCTAGAGACCTTGGCATCTACTATATACCCTTTAATCTTGTGCAAAACCCCACAATCTAGAAAAATTGTTGGTCTCCCCAAATAAAATTAAAATACCATAAAACTTCACCTGGACACAATCTTTACTAGGGCCCTAAACTTTGACCCCAAATCATGATCAATAGTACAAATCTTAGCACAAAGGGCGATCACTTGGGGAGCGTGCAGGGGTCCCAGGCTATACCAGCCAAGAAGCCATCAGTTTCAAGCCAGAGGTGGCCATGCTGAAGAGCAGCGTCAGGAGCTCTTCAGGGGATGACTACAGAGAGACAGCGAGAGCCCCAGGCTTGGCTGAGAACAGATGCTGCCTAACCAGGGCCCTGCCTTTTCTCTTCACAAATCTTCTCTGAAGTTAACTTCATGGACAAAAAAGGAAAGGAAAGCCTTGGGAGCATTCCAGTCCCCATGTGCTCTGTTAAGAAAAGCCCTTGTCTGCCTTGCCAAAAACCCCTGCAATGATGACTTCCCCAGACTTCTCCCCCGCATGCCTGTTTAATGCTTTTTGATAAGCACACTGGGGACTTCCAGGAACCAAGTCTCTTTGCATAAATCACTGTGCACTTTAAAGGAGGCCCATTCCTGCTCTGAGGATTTCGAAAATACCCAGGGAGTAAAGAGTCTATGATGTCACATGTGTGCATTTTCCAACAGTTACAGCCAGGATTAGGTTTGGGGAACTGCTAGATTACAAAGTGTCTCCCTCAATACTTCAGCTTCAGCAGAAGAAAGCTAGGAGACCTGTCATGGAGGAGCGGGCGTTCTTACTGCTGAGTCAACTGTGTCCACATCAGTGCACGTGTTCTAAGTCCTTCTGAGGCTCAGTGCAAAGCTCCAAATAAAATAAAAGGCCCTCGGGGGCATCGTGTGGGGAGCCAGTGAACTTTCTGATAATTGCATGTCTACTTCAGAGGCAATGAGGGTAAATCGCAAGATCCTAAGCATGTGGAATGGGCCATGAACCTTTGGGAAAGTTTACCGACTCCCGACTGTCCCTGCAGACTGATCAGGTGACCAACAAGGGCTCTGTTTACCTAGGAATTGCCAGAAACATAGTAGCTTCGCTTACTAGGGGTGCTTCTTGGAAACATCAACACAAACTTCAATTGAATGTAACACTTTATATGAATTGTCCAGTAGTGTTTTCTGGGCCATGGGCATGAAGCCTTTGAAAACTCAAAAATTTTTTCAATGCCACAACAGCAGTGTATTGTCAAAAGTCATCTAATCAAAGTGTGAGACTTGGAAGTATTTCCTTTTTATACAAGTCAGACCGTCCGTACAATGACCTCAAGCTAATGAGTGAAAAAGCCATTCCTCCTAACAGTGGGCCACAGAGTACCCAACCCCACTTGGGGACACACAACAGGGGGCGGTAGAGCATGCTCACGCATGTACAAGATGCAAAGGCAACAGTTGACAGGGTGTGCATTTTGCAATGGGCAAGACAATGGAAACATTTCTCTTTCCTATCCAAGAGCCTGGCAGGGCTGGCTGGGTTTGTACCACAGGTTGGCTATCTACTGGAAACTGGTGGAAACGCAGGTGTGAATTGGCCTGGAAGTCCACCTGGGCCTTAGATCCCCACACCTAATCCACACCATGAGTCTAAGCTGAAAGCAAAGCTAGAGAAATGGAGGCTACGCATTTTCCTGGCCTCCCTAAAGAGTTCAGAAGCCTGTAGCGATAATAAGCAGCCTGTATGTCCCCATGGAGAAATTCTGTATTCCCCCTGCCTTACCCCCTTTCTTGGTCAAGTGGCCAGCAGAGTTATGCCCCTTCTTGCCTGATTACTGGCTACCAGGCTTTCCCCTCAGCCCCCTCTTGTCTGTTTCCTGCTCCTTCCTTGGGTGTCTGAGTCAAGCAGTAGGTGGCAAAGGTCAGAGAATGGTTTCCCTACTTGCCAGGTCCCTGCAGTGAGGGATTCTGGGCCCAGCTGTGGGTAGCTTTGTCCTACTACACAAGACAGGAGCCTCGTGGACTCTGTTCTGTTTCCTAACTTCTTATCTTTTGCCCAATCTGCTGATCACACATATCACTTAGGCAACTTCCGTTGGCAGCCTACCCACCCTAGCCCAAATGTTTGGTAGTGATTTTGGTTATTAGTCATAGAAGTTTAATTGCTTTATATAACTGAAAAAGGCCCAGCCCAGCAAACCCTCACTGCAGACACAGCTGGGCCCAGAAACATAACTGAAGTCCCTGGGCCCCTGGGCTCCCCCCACCCACCCTTCTTCTTGGTCACATGAACATATTGTAGTTCAGGGTGTAGATCTGGAATGGGTTACCACCGAGGCATTCTTGTGGTTTTGTTTTTTTTTTTTTTTTTCATGCTGGCTTTTGGAGAATCAGTGGTAGCCCAACACATAAGAATTCCACCATGCCCAATTGACCATCAAGGTAAGTTACAGATGAGAGGTACATGTCATTCAACATTTACAGCTCCATGGTCTGCAAGCCACTCAAGCCTTTATAGCTCTGTGGTCTGCTTAGCTAGTCCTGCCTGGCAGAAGTCTTTGCCACAGGACCTAGGAAGGTGATGTCACTGAAGTGCATTGGTCCGTGTGTTATGTTTTACAGTACTTTTGCAGTATGGGGTGGGTTAACTTTTAGTTCTCCAACAAGGGACTAAAAGAACCCTCCAAGAAACCCCTGCCCTCAGCTGGGTCCACTCAGATGAAGAATGCAGCCACTGGACTGTGTGAATTGGGAAGTAAGCACATGACTCACATGGCTACAAATGGTTGTCCTGGCTCAGGAGTGTCCCTGCTGGTCCATGACTTCTGGAGAATACCAGTCACAGTCAAGCCAGGAGGGGACAGAGATGGGTCAGTGGTTAGGAGATCTGCCTGATCTTGTAGATGACCCAGGTTCAACTCCCAGCACCCACACGGTGACTCATAATTGTCTGCAACTTCAGTCTAATGCTCTCTTCTGGCCTCCAATGACAATGCACACATGTAGTGTATGGACATACATGCAGGTAAAACAAAACAAAACTTCCTAATTTTTAACACCAAAGTGACTGTTTTATGTCAATTTGACACAAGCTAAAGTCATCTGGGAGGATGGAATCTCAACTGAGATAATGTCTCCATAAGATCTGGCTGTAATGCATTTTCTTAATTACTGATTGATGGCGGAGAGCCCAGCCCACTGTGGGTGGGCCATCCCTGGGCTGGTGGTCCTAGGTTCTATAAGAAAACAGGTTGAGCCGGGCAGTGGTGAGCACGCCTTTAATCCCAGCACTCGGGAGGCAGAGGCAGGTGGATTTCTGTGAGTTCAAGACCAGCCTGGTCTACAAGAGCTAGTTCCAGGACAGCCTCCAAAGCCACAGAGAAATCCTGTCTTGAAAAAACCAAAAAAAAAAAAAAAAAAGAAAGAAAGAAAACAGGTTGAGTAAGCCATGGTGAGCAAGCCAGTAGGCAGTACCCTTCTGTGGCCTCTGCATTAGTTTCTGCCTCCAGGCTCCTGCTCTGTTTGAGTTCCTGTTCTGGGCTCCCTCAATAATGGACTACAATGAAGAATTGTAAGCCAAATAAACCCTTGCTTTTTGGTCATGGTGTTTCATCAGAGCAATAGAAACCTTAAGTAGGACAGTGACCAACATTTATCTCAATTATGACTCTTGTCTTTATTTTTTGTTTTTGGTCAAGGCTAATGGATTTCTTGTTTTTACTCTTTAACATTTTTGTACTTTTAATTGGCATATAATAATTGCATATAAACATTTAAAAATAAATAGTACCTGCTGGGAAGTGGTAGCACATGCCTTCAATTCCAGAACTCAGGAGGCAGGCAGATCTCTGTAGACCAGAACAGCTAGGGCTACACAGAGAAACCCTGTCTTGGAAAACCAAAACCAAAATCAATCATCAATCAAACAGAAAACAGAAGCAAGGAATTGAGAAAGCCCTAGGCAAAAGTGGCACCAGCTCAGCAGTGGGTCGCTCACTGTTCCAATGGTGACACCTGCAGGCAACTGCAAGCAACTGCAGAAGCTCTTGGGAAAACTCAGCATCCAGAGGTGTCACTGAACTCTCCTTGGGCCAGCTGCCACACCCAGCCCAATAAAGTAGATAGGTGCATTAGTCAGGGTTTTCTAGAGGAACCACTGTTAGAATAAGTCTACATATAAAGGGGATTTTGTTGAGTAGCTTTCAGGTTGTGGTCGGGCTAGTCCAACAATGACTGTCTTCTGACAGACAGGCCAAGAATCTGATAGTGATCCAGTCTCCAAAGTTGGGTGTGTTGGTTGATCTTCAGTCTACACTGGAATCCTGAAGAAGTAGGCTCTAATGCCAGGGAAGGAAATGCCTCAGCAGCAGAGTAGATGAACTTACCAGCAAGAGCAGGACAAGAAGGCAAAAGGCAAAAGCGTCCTTCTTTTCATATACTTTATGCAGGGAGGCAGTCACCAGAAGATTTAGAGTAGGTCTTCTGACCTCAGATGATCTAGATTTAGGGTAGGTCTTCTCCTCACAGGTGAGCCCAGCTGCTTGGCTTTTAGTTGGTTCTAGATGTAGTCAAGTTGACAAGCAAGGATTAGTCATCACAATAATGTTGTAAAAGGCTTTGACGAAGGATTTCACGAGCCCAAGCTGGCCTTAACTCATGATGCTCCTGCCTCTGCTCCCAGTGCTGAAATTGTAGGCATGCGCCCGTGACCATGTCTGGGAAAGTGTTTTATATGTGGACTTTTTAATTGTGTGTGTGTGTGTGTGTGTGTGTGTGTGTGTGTGTGTGTGTGTGTGTGTGTACACATGCATGCATGTGCCCACAGAGGCCAGAGGGATCCCATCTCTGTGGAGCTGGAGTTACAGGTGGTTGGGAGGGGCTGACAATTGACTTCAGGACCTCTCTATAGCCCTTATGAAATGTTTTAAAATGTTCCTTATTGCTAAGGCAGTATTTTGCCCCAACGGACAAGCCTTTTGTAGACCATGAGGGTGGAACAAACAGGGCTCTGCAGCTGAGTGGAACCAGAGCTAGTGTCTGTGTGAACCCCCCCCCCCTTTTTTCTTGAGAGCTGTCCTACGAAGAGAGCCTTAGTGCCACCTCTGTTCTAGTTCTTGTCATTCAGACCATACATCTGGACAGCAGGATGAATTGAAAATGTCAGCGAACTAAGTCATGCACACATCCATTTGTCATGTGTGGCAAGAATCGGGAAACATGCTCATTCTTTCAAAGACTTGTGGTGTAAATGAGAAAAAGTCCCTCTTAAGCTCAGGCATTTGAACACCTAGCCCCCAGTGGGCGGTGCTGCTTGGGGAGGTTAAGGAGCCTTTGGGAGGTGGGGCCTTGCTGGAGGCTGACTTTGAGAGTATAGCCTTGTCTTGCTTGCAGTTGGCTGTCTCTGCCTTGTGGTGAAGATGGGATCCCTCAGCTTTTTGGCCTGGCTGCCTGCTACACCTCCCCTATTACACACGCTCCCTATGAAACTAAGCCCAAATAAATGCTTTATTTTGGGGGGCTGGAGAGATGGTTCAGTGGTTAAGAGCGTTGGCTGCTCTTCCAGAGGACCTGGGTTCAATTTCCAGCACCCATATGGCAGCTTACAACTGTCTCTAACTCCAGTTCTAGGGGATCTGGCACCCATGGAAAACAACAATGCACATAGAATAATGATAAATAAACTCTTTACTTTTTAAGTTGTCTTTGACTGTGGTATTTCATCACAGCAACAGAAAAGTAACCAACACACAAAGGTTTTCTATCTGATGGGGGCAGAACACATATTAAAATGAGTATCCTAACATTGCAATCTCTTTTGAACAGGATCAGGTGCTCTGTAACTATAAGCAAACCCCAATTAAGTGCTTTCTTCTATAAGATTGCCTTGGTCATGGTGTCTCTTCTCAGAAATAGAACACTAAGACAGTACCTAACTGACACGATTGTTTTAAAGATTACCTGAGTTGATGTAGGCTGTTACTTACTAGTGATATGAGTAAGTGATGTTTAATGAGAGATTGCTGTCATTGTTTTATGCTGTAGTCCATGGTTTTGTTTTTTTTGTTGTTGTTTTTTTTTGTTTGTTTGTTTTCCAAGATCCCTCATGGAAGCCCAGAACCATGAATAATATCAAACCCTATACGTGTATAGATATTACATATATAACAAATGTATTTTATAACTACCCATACCTGTGCTAAAGTAACATAAATTAGGCACATTAAGAGATGAATAGTAGTAAATAATAACAAAATGTGACAATGTTAACAATATATCCTATGAGAGTCAAGACAAATACTAACCCTGTCAGAGAGAGTTGTCTGGAACTGCAGAAGGGGGACTAATATGGAATGAAGCTATGGACCACTTGAGAGTCACCAGAACATTCTTCCTCTGCCTAGTCAGAAGCTGCCACATAATCTTATCACTTGGAGTGGGGGGAAAGGTCAAAAGGCTGGAGAGATGGTTCAGTGGTTAAAAACACTGGCTGCTCTTCCAAAGGACCCAGATTTGATTCCCAGCACTCACATGGCAGCTCATAACTATCTATGACTCTAGCTCTAGGGAATCTGATGCCCTCTTCTGGTTTCCAAAGGCACCAGACATACGTGCAGTACACAGACACACAGTACACAGGCAAATCATCCATACATATTAAAAAAAAAGCACAATGTGTCCCCTTTCCAGTCCCCACTGGACATTCACTGGGGGCTGCCTTTGTGTCTTCTGTACCCCTGTTCTTCTGCCCAGACACTGTTTCTGCTTGCTTCCAGAGCCTTGCAGGAGCCATGAAGAGGTGATACACTGACCGTTGCTTTGTTTAATAAACATCAGGGTCAAGAATGAGACCCTGAGAAAGCAGCTCTGAGCAGTGAAAGCTGATGGCCACAGGCTTCCAGAGGCCGCACTCCTGCATATTTATTGACCTGAAAGGCAGCAGAATGAGCCTGTTTTGCTTTATGTGCAAAACTTTACTCTCGGGCCAATTTTCTGGTGCCCCCAATGACATATTACAAAATGAAATAGAAGTATCAACAACGGTACTTTATTCCTGGAATACATCTTCCAAGAGCTCCAGATATCTGCCACGTTGACCTTTCCCTGCCTGAACCCAGGCTGTCACCAATGTTAAATTACTTTCTAAATCAGAGGTAAACTTTACATCATAAAATACCATTCATAGCCACATCAATCCAGCCTGAGATCTGCATTGCTCTCTCGACCTAGACTCCTAGATATCCACAATTCACAGATTGACCAGCTTTGCTCTATCAATATGCCTCACCCAATGGGGTATCACGCTAATAGATTACTGGAGCTGCCGCCCACCACATTGATGTATAAGAGCAATACATTAGGAAAGCCCCCACTCACCTGGATGATGGATTGGGGCAATGGTCCTCTCAGGAAAGCGTGCTGGTGATGTATGGCCCATAAGGGCACCAACTGGGAAAGAATAAGTTCAAAGTGGGTTCAGTTTAGCTTGTAGAGACAAAGAGAAGCAACCTAGGTCCACCAGGACCTACCAAGCCCCATGTTTACAGGCAAGAAGGCAGCTGCTCACACACAAAGGCCTGCACTCAGACACCCCTGCCTGAGGCATGAGTGTTCATGACTACTGTCAAAGTCCTGGAGCTTGAATTGAAGCAGGCACAAGGATGCTTTTACTCTGTTGACATGTGATACATTTTATAATAAAATTACTAAAGGGAATTGCACAAGGATGTCATTTTGGAAACCGTTAACTGCTCCTAGTTTCTTTTCTATGATGAAACACCCCGACAAAAGCCAACTTAAAGGAGACAGCTTATTCGGCTACCTTTAGGCTACAGTCCATCATTGCGGATAAGTCAAGGCTGCAGGAACCGGAAGCAGCTATTCATTTGTTCCCAGTCAAGAGCAGAGAACAATGAATTAATGCACATGTTAGAGCTTAGTTCACTTTCTCCATCTTATACAGTTCAGAATCCTCTGCCAGGGACTAGTGCCACCTCAACTAAATGTACTCAAGACAACCCCCCACAGACATGTCCACAGGCCAACCTGACCTAGATAATCCCTTAGTGAGAGTCCATTCCCAGGAGACTCTAAATGTGCCACCTTGAAAATTAAAACTAACCATCACATTACAATATTGAGCAGATTGGGCAACTGCAGTATACACACACCAAAAGATACGTGAAGATGATGTAAACACTATAGAATTCACTGTCTTTATATTATATCAGTTATTGTGGAACCCAGTGCAGGTGGATATACTTTTAAACACACCATGCTTCAAGGACTCTGATACTCGTACACTGGCATCTGCTTGTACCAAGTGTGGTATTGCTTATTTGTTTTTTGAGACAGGGTTTCTTTGCATAGCCCTGGCTCTCCTGGAACTCACTCTATAGACCATGCTGGCCTCGAACTCAGAGATCTACCTGCCTCTACCTCCCAAGTGCTGGACTAAAGGCGTGTGCCACCGCATCCACCATGATCTTGTTTGTATAACACGGTTTTGCAGCTAGCTACGGAAGGGCAGCTAACATTTGCTTATCACCTACTACTGGCCAAGAGCCATTCTTCCTCTCTCCCACTTAGTGACTACAGACACAGTCCATGGGACTTTTCCTTCTGCAGATGAGGAACCAGGGATGAGGCAGCTAGCTCCTTGAGGTTGTGTAGCCTGTATTGCAGCCTGCAATGCAGCTTTCAAATATGTAAAAAACAAGCACAGCTTCCAAGCACTTGCTCAACAGGGAAGTAAGGCTCTTCCATGCTCAACCAACTCAAGAGGGTGGAACAGTGTTCCACCTGGATTCAGTCCTTGGCTCCCAAAGTGGCACAGTAACCACAATAATTTTAGCATTCGTTTACTGCTTCCTATTTATTCGATTTGCAAATTAGGAGAGATATTAGCCAGGCAGAGCTACTGTGACATTTCTGAATCAGGAGTAAAGGGAATGACAATAATTCAATAAAAAGATTTTGGACTAGGAGGCAATTCTGAAGCTCACAAGATTTATTAAAGCACTCTCTTTATAACACTTTTCAGTGCACATGATTCTAACAGCGACATATTTACACCATTCACTCAAATACAGTATAACAAATTATCCGGCATAAATATAAATAAGCTTACAAGCATACCTGAAACATTTCTGAGGACAGACATGAGTTTAGAGAATAGACACTAGTGTGGTTTGGGGTGTGCACTATAACCCCGGCACTTAGGAGGTGAAGGCAGCAAGATAACAGGGATAGGCCACACTGGGCTACCCAGCAGGACCATGTCTCAAAGACAGAAAAAACTGAGGGAGAAGGGATGGAGAAACTGAAGATTAACTGCTGTGCAGCAAGGTGAAATCTCCGGCTAATTATGGTAAATTGGTGAGTTCGAGGAAGTACAACCTTCAGGACAGGTCTTTCTGTGTACTTCAGTTTGTCAAATAGTAACATAAGGGCTACTTTCCAGAACACTGACCCATCCACAGTGAACCTCAGAAAGAAAACGTGGCAAAAATAAAAGAAGGCAATGGAAACAAATCTCTTGCGTTGCTACATGAGACAGGAGTGGTGCACCCAGGGAGGCCTGGTGACCACACTTTACCACTTCAAAGCACCACAAGCAGACGTGTCACTGCCTGGCTGACCACCCCAGGCTACTTTACAGTCTTTCCCCCAGAGAAAATGACAGGTGTACTCAAACCGGCTTCACCCAGCTACAATTAATGTAGCATTGACAAGTAGCACCCACAAGCGAAAGAGAATCTCTCCAGGAGCTGCTTAGGTCACCCAGGCAAAGATACTATGTATCTTCGTAAATTACACATATTCTTTTTTTTTTTTTTACGATTTATTTATTATGTATATTTACTTATTATTATGTTCTGCCTGCATGTACACCTATAGGCCACCAGATCTCATTGTAGATGGTTGTGAGCCACCATGTAGTTGCTGGGAATTGAACGCAGGACCTCTGGAAGAGCAGCCAGCGTTCTTAACCACTGAACCATCTCTCCAGCCCAAATTATACATATTCTTGTGGTCAAAATGTTAAACTATTTCCTTAAGTTAAACCCTAAAGTAGGATATTATCTTTATTACTTGATTGTAGGTGAAGGAGTTTTTAAAGCTGTGAAATACAAGGATCTTTAATCTCCATTGAACAACATGTAAACAAATTTCCCTTTGGCAAAACAAGCACTATCAAAAAAAGGGCCAGCCTCTGATCCCCCATGTGATGCTATTTTAAAATTTTATGAATATAGCCCCATTATGGAACATAGATAACACCATAAATTATAATGCTATCTAGTCATAGTATGTAATTATATTATCTTTAGGTGGTTACGGCTTGAAAAGACACAGATTATACATTTATTACTGAAGGTGGCAAACAGTTAACCATTCGAAAGAGTTGCAGTAAGCTGCCTTAGTTAAACTTGTGTTGAGAATTTCACCATAAGCCTAATCTTCTATGCAATATATGGGGGAAAGAAACAAACTTTTCAGATTTCCATTCATGAGAAAATACACATCTACAAACAGACTAATGAACCAGTCAGGACAGTATCTCAGTGTTCAAGGTTGGCGTTTAGAATTCAAGGCAACGGGAAATTGGAGACACAGTCACTCACGTGGTCCTGAGACCCTAATTTCATTCTAATGCCACTGTTCCAACATGGTAAACTCCTTGTTTGAAAGTAGTCTGCTTAGAAAATTCTGAGCACACACCAAGGCATTTTGAAATCAGGACTCCATACTGCTGGCATTACCCACACCTGACAGGAAGCTATGCATAGACACAGACTCTAAACATTTGCATCCATTTCTTTGTATGGTCTCCTATGTGAGGAAAAGTGTCAGCAAGCGTTCTTTCTGGTTATGAACGGTCACCAGGAGCATATGTGATGGTTTCACACCCACTGGATCCTATTGGGAGTGCAGTCCTGTGAGGACACTTCGGGGGCTACTGGGTCTCTGGGTAGTTCCCAGGCCTGTGTTGGCAAGCCTCTACTGCAGTCAGCCCCGCTTGCCTCACGCTGCTCTTCCTTGCTGTTTTGATTACAAGACTCCTGGGGTTGCAACAAACCAGGTCTTTCTCCACATTCAAAACACAAGAGGAGTGATTTGGCTAGAGATTCTAGTTCTCCATAATCAGCCCGAGGTACTTTATTCCCACAGTTGCCAGCAGAAGCAGGGGGCTCAGTGAAGTCACTGTGAAGTTTGTGAGCCAGGCCGCAGAGAGTTTCAGTATAGCTTCTGAGACAATGCAGGTCACTGGGGCACCCTACACAAGAGGGAAAGGAAAAAGTGGGTTACCCTTTCCAGGTGCCAGCAGGTATTACCATTGCATAGACTCTAGGGGTCTCTTAAGTTAAAGCAGCCCACATGACACACCAAACCACTGATTGCCTCTTGGACAGGTACTCGACTTCCCTGACTGTACAGGCGGAAGTGCAGCCTTGTGTTACGCAGCACTTCACAGCCCAAGCTCCTACACTGGTAACTAATCTCACTGGAGTAATGTTCAGTGAGCTTTAGTTATAGCTCAGGCTGCAAGAGGGAGAGAGAGAGAGAGAGAGAGAGAGAGAGAGAGAGAGAGAGAGGGGGGAGGGAGGGAGGGGGAGGGA
Source organism: Cricetulus griseus (assembly GCF_003668045.3). NCBI lineage: Eukaryota > Metazoa > Chordata > Mammalia > Rodentia > Cricetidae > Cricetulus > Cricetulus griseus. Next base: position 52,738,194 of record NC_048598.1, read on the forward strand.
GGGAGGGAGGGAGACAGACAGACATGTGTGGGTCCTTGGATTACACAGTTCCAGTTCCAGATCCCACTTGGGTCACTTACCTCTCAGTGCAGATGTAATAATCTCAATAGTTTTCTCCAAGCAATATTTTAACTTCAAGAATTCTGATGCAAGAGTTAACATCTTGGAACCTTGTTGTCTAGAATTTTCTTGTACTTGAGTTCTGAAGCTTTTCTGTATAAACAAAATTTATATTTAAAAATATAGATATTATAGATTACATGGCAGCAAATTTAGTCAAAATGATCTTAATTGCCCAGAAATTTATCATTTGTTTGTTTATGCTATTATGACAATGAAACTACATTAATAACAAATTATATTGAAAATGTTTAATTTCCTCACCAGTGTATAACTTCATTTCTATAAGCAAGATAAAAATACAAAATGAACACTGATTATTATTATTATTATTATTATTATTATTATTTTATTTTTTTGGTTTTTCAAGACAGAGTTTCTCTGTGGCTTTGGAGGCTGTTGTGGAACTAGCTCTTGTAGACCAGGTTGGTCTCCAACTCCAGAGATCCACCTGCCTCTGCCTCCCTGAGTGCTGGGACTAAAGGCATGCGTGACCAACGCCCGGCTGAACACTGATTACTTTTTTTTTGACATGATGCTTATGAGTATTTAAATTTTTTTGTTCATTGTTTTTTCATTTCAGATTTTTTATTTGAATTAGAAACAAGATTGTTTTACATGTCAATCCCAGTTCCCTTCTCCCTCCCGTCCTCCCCTACCACCCCCCCAACTAAAACCCTACCTATCACATATCCTTTCTTCTATTCTTCCCCTGACTCAAGCTTTCTGCTCCCTCATGACCTCTGCATCCTTCCTCTTCTTCCCTTCTCATTCTCATAGCTCCCTCCCCCCTCTTCCTGTGCTCTCAATTTGCTCACACTGATTACTTTTAAAAAGCAGTAAGAATTTACTAGCACATAGGAACAGAATGAAGCAACAGCGCCATGGTACCCAACACCATAAAAGCTAACATTTAACCTCAAAGAATTCAGTTTCACAGGATTTACTTTCAATATTGACTTTACTTAAATACTCTTTGGCTTGGGCATTACTTTCCTTTCCAGGCCTGATTATCCCCTCTATCCTTTTCTATAAAGTGGATCTGTGACATGACACTACTTGAATTTAACTCTATTTGACACTATTTGAGCACATTAATTATAAAAAGTGGTTTTTTAGCCTATAATGACTATACTCAAGAAAAAGCTGGCAGCCCCTATGCCAGTAACTACAAACCAGGTGATGCACTGGGAAGTTCCTGTGCCATCGTGTACCTATTACTAACACGAGTGCAGTAAGACCACCAAAAGGAAACCTAGGAAACACACGTGCTCTGTTAACATGCACAACATAGCTGTCTCCAGCTATGACGCCAAGGAAACAAAAAGATCTACAACTGAAGCAAATGTGAACAAAAATTGACTGAAAGCCCATCTTACTAGTCTCCATTCAGCAAAGATGTTTGCCAGAGACCTGACCAGTTCCACAGCATTAGCCTTCATCCGCCTGGTGACCTACAGAAAATGTTAAAATATTTTGTTATACAAACAGTCATCAAGAGACATATCATTTTTAGACCTGTGTGAGACCAGACAGAGTTCTAATCTAGAATCCATAAGAGATGGAAGTTCCATCTCTGAGCTAAGCAGAAAATGGCTTTGAGACTACTTAAATCATGCGAATGGAATTTCCTTCGAAATAAATGACATTGATTCCATATCAAAAAAGCCACACTTGGGCTCAGCAGAGGCAGTCACTTGCTGCATAAGCCTGTGGACCTAAGGTTGATCCTGGAACTCCTCATTTAAGGTGGGAAGAGTGAATGAACTGACTTCTCAAAGTTGTGTTCTGATTGCCACATATATGTGATATGCAGGTCTCCACATGCACAATGCAATAATAATAATAACATAAACATGTTATAAACATATTTTATAAATTATAAATATAGTAAAATGTAAAATTGATTATAAATAAGATAAAACATAAATCTGATGTCTGCTACCAAAATGATGCCTGCATTTTATTTAAATATTTATAGGGATGAACGTCCCAAAATTTCCCTCAGAAGTGAGGGTGTGAGTTATTAAGCAAATATGCTCCGAGAACATTACAAGTTTGATCTGATTCTCAGTTACAACCTTATGCTGCCTATGGCATTTCCCATCTTGCAGACTGAGAATCAGATCCCGGACAGTAACCCCTAGCTCTCAGAAGCAGTGTGACTCAGACTAAACAATAAAGTTGCTTTCTGCTGCTCACTGTTGCCCCCGTCAGGTGGAACTAAGCTTCTGCAAGGGGATTCAGTGTTGTGTTTAATTGGCTTTCACTAAGCTCTTGTCTAGGTCAGCTCAAACTTGCTGTTACAGTAAGAAGATAAGTAGGCCATGGAGTGAGAGGCAGGGGGATTACTGAAAGGTTCAAGCCTGCCTGGACAACAAAGAAAGTTCCTGGCCAACCAGAACTACAAGGTAAGACTATCTCCCAAAAGAAGAAAAGAATGTAGGTATACCTAAATTCTTTACTTCAAGAACCCAGCTTTGAAGTCATAATTCCAGCCCTCTATTAGTCTACTTTCTATTTCTCTTACTATTTTTCTACTTCTTGGGTATTCCATTTTTTGCTATAGGTCCTTTTAAAAAGTATAATGTAATTCTGATTGTTATTTTATTTGTGTGTGTGCAAACACACATGAGGTCAGTGCCCACAGGCCAGAAGAGAGTGTGAGATCTTCTGGAGCTGGAGTGGAGGTGGCTGTGAGCTGCCTGAAGTGGGTGCAGAGATTCAAACCCACCTAATGAGTCACTGCTCCAGCCCCTGCCACAGGCTCTTACGACTTTTTTTTGTTTGTTTTTCAAGACAGGGTTTCTCTGTGCAACAGTCCTGGCTGTCCTAGAACTCACTCTGTAGACCAGGTTGGCCTCGAAACTCACAGAGATCCACCTGCCTCTGCCTCCCAAGTGCTGGAATTAAAAGCACGTGCCCAAACAAAAGAACAAAACACACAATCAAGAGAGGCAGACATATTCAGAGAATGCAAACGTACAATCGAGACCAGCAGTTTAGAATTTGCCAGCCACTGTTTCTAATATTTCTTTTTTTTAATTTTTAAAAGTTTTATTTTATGTGCATGGGTATTTTGCCTGTATGTATATCTGTGGACCACATACGTGGCTAATGCCCTCAGAGGGCAGAATAGGGCATCAGATCACCAGAAACTGGGGTTACAGACTGCTGTGAGCCACCATGTGGGTGCAGTCCTCTACGAGAACACTTGGGGTGTCTCTCCAGCCTCCACTCCTAGCATTGCTCGTGCTTCAGTGTCTGGAAGGAGGCAGAAGCACTTGGAGGACGTCACCGACATCTCCACTAGGTTCTGTGTCTATGTCTTGGTGTGAAACCACTGGTGTGAATGTTCCTGGAAAAATACTTAATTCAAGATGATTGGATCCATAAGTGATGGCTTCTGCTTTTAGGCAGAGGAGTAAAAAACCCAACAGAAAGATTGAGAAGGACGTCCAGAGAGTGGACAGTAGGTGTTGCTGCCACCCTCCATAGACCTGGTCTCTGCCTCTTCTTTAAAAACTAATTCAGCACAAATTAAAATACATAACATGTCACAATAGAACCCACTGCATCACACTATCATTTGGACATTTAAAGAAGTTTGGACAATATACATCCTAAAATAAAACCATTTTTAAGATCAAGTGTATCACCCCACCCATCTTACCTCCTCATGTGCACTCTGCCGTGAGAGGTTTCCCTCCAGGTCCTGGACTTTTTCCAGCCCAGAAGCTAAGAGGCTTTTTATCCCCAAGGCCATGCCATCCTGGAGGGCAGCTGTGAACTCCTGTTAGGAAAAGGGTCAGGCACTGAGCTGGTAAGCTCAGGTTTTACACATTAAAATTTGATTACATTGTGTGTACGTGTGAGAGAGAGACAGAGGCAGCGAGAGAGAGAGAGAGAGAGAGAGAGAGAGAGAGAGAGAGAGAGAGAGAGAGAGAGAGCGCACATGGGGGTCACAGGACAACTGGCAGGAGTTGCTTCTTTATTTCTACCATGTGGCTCTAAGGGATGGACTGAGGAATCAGGCTTGATGGCTAGCACCTTCACCACTACCCATCTCATGTACATACTCTTCAAAATTACATGGTAATGAAGATATAATTCATTCCCAGTTTATTAAATTCAGCTAAAGTTAGTATGAGAACAATCCATGAGGGAAATAAAACTAACAAAATTAAAATTAGTATTCCATGTGCTATGGAAAAAATGTCCACTTTAGGTAGGACCTTATTTGCTAGGATATAATACATTTTAATACAGTATTGCTTATAGCATAAACAAGGTGGGCAAATACAAATATTCTATAGTTACTGTTTTCCCCATGTATAAACTGGATGAGACCACGCTCCACAGTTGATAGCAGTCATCAAACCATAGAACAAAAGGAACATCTTTTGATGTTTTTGAGATTGGTCTCACTAGCCCAAGCTGTCCCTGTTCTTCGATCCTCAACCCCTAAGTGCTAGGCAAGCACCCTATCCCTAGCACCAAAAGGATTGTTTGCTTTCTGAGACAAGGTCTTGCTGTCCTGGAACTCACTATGTAGTTCAGGATGGCCTTGAACTTACAAAGATCCACCTGCCTCTGCCTTCTGAATGCTGGGACTAAAGGTGTGTGCCACCACTGCCTAGCTCTGAAAGGATTGTAAAGACCTATAATCATCCAATCATATTTTAATCATTTTTGTTTGTTTGAGAAAGGCACTCATGTAACCCAGGCTGGCCTCAATAGCCAAGAATGATCTTGTCCTTCTGATCTTCCTGTCTGCCTCCTAAGGCTGGACTACAAATGTGTACTACCACATCCTTTATATAGTGCTAGAGCTCAAACTCATGCATGCTATGCAAAATACCAACGGAGGTACATCCCAGACTTATTTTATCTAATGTTGACCAAACTATTAAGTCATTGCCAAACTATTGCAAGTACAATGAACTTATTCTGTGCAGTGATGCTATCAGAAATCTCTAATGTCCCCGCAGAAGTCTTTTAGAGCTTACATTAGACATTACCCGGGCGCCAGGAATCTTGCTGCTATTCTCCAGAAGACAAAGCTTGCTCCCTTTCAAAACGGCTAGCTGACCCACACACTGAGCAGCTTGCTGTATAATCTGGACGACTTTGTTTTGAGCCTCTTGTATCATTGATGAAATATCTGAACAGCACCCCTAATGAAATAAAAATCAATCAGTCAGTATATACATATATGAGATTTTTAAGAGGTGAGAAAGAAAAAAGGGATAGTGGGTGAAGCTAGCAAGCATGAGGGGCTGCCCTTAAGGCCCCAATACCAGCTAAAAATAACAACAGAGCTGGAGAGAGCTCAGTAGACTAAGGGTACTGACTGCTCTTCCGGAGGACCAAGGTTTGATTCCTAGCACCCACAATAGGTAGTTCACAATCTTCTGGAACTGAAGTTCCAGAGGATCTGACACCCCCTTCTGTGCTCTGAGGGCAACAGGCACATATGTGGAACACAGGCATGCATGCAAGGAAATTCCATACACATCAAAATAAAATTCATAATGTAACAACCACTGGAATGCACGTGAGAAACTGAAAGCATGCAGCCCTGAAGTTACTCATGAAGAAGAGCCAGCTTCTTCCTCCCTCAAAGACTTGACACAGTAAAGGGAGATGTAAAGCAAGTAACTTTGTACTTGGAAATGTCAGGACCCAAGACAGGATTGGTAAGGAAATGTCAGGAAGAGGAACAAAATGGTGTGACTTTGGCCTTTCAGCTTTAACTGTCCTGTTAACACCTAAATGACAGCCTTCCCATATGCGCTCAGTGCCCAGGCCTCCAAGGCACAGGAACATTCTTCTTTCTGGTCCTCTCTCCTGTGGCTCTGACAGTGCCCGCCTTGACCTGCTATATGGAAGACACTCATTATACCACTACAAGGTGCCAAGCCACACATTACTAGATAAGTATGCTGGCTAGCACTGGCTTCACACGAGTCTTCCTGAGCCCAATCCCAGTCACCCGGGTCTCCAGCCTTCATTCCTTGTATAGAATGTGTCTCACAAGCATGTGTGTTGAAACTCTTAAGTCAAGTTCAAAGCCTTCTTCCCGGAAAATAAAGAAAAGGAAAGAAATTCCATGGTACAGACTCCACCAGATATATTCTCTCTCTCTCTCTCTCTCTCTCTCTCTCTCTCTCTCTCTCTCTCTCATCAATTTTTCTTTTCTTCGTCCTTTTTTTCATTTTTTTTCTTTTGAGCAGAGTATCTCTCATGGCTGTCTTGGAACTCGCTCTGTAGAACAGTCTGGCCTTGAAATCAGAGATATGCCTGCCTCTCAGGTACTCTCTTATACCATGATTTCATCTGATAATCACAGCAACCCTGCCAGGTAGACATTACTGTTTTTATTTTCAGGTAAGAAAATGGAGAGACTCAAGAAGCTAAGCAATTTGCCTAAAGACACAAATTAACATAGCATAGATTTAAACATGGGATTTCAAATATCAACAATGAGTTCCTAGTTTGTGGGTATATTCCGCTCCCCCCTCCCATACACTACACACAAGCTGCCCCTCTTTCATTTCTACTACAGGCTGTCCTGAGCTACATTCCTTCACCATACATACACACACACACTCTTAAACTACCCCTTTCATTTCTACCACAGACCATCCTGAGCTGTATTCCTTCGTTAGGGTTTAACCTAAGTCATACCCTCATTACAGAATGAGAGCTTTGCTCTCTGACCAACCCCATGCTTCCATGTTCATGGCTCTATGCTGTCAGATCTTCTTCACCTGAAGTCTGCCCACCTCTGTCTGTAGTCCACATGTTACATTCCTCTCTTTCCCTGATGTCCATATTCAAAGTAAGCCTTCATTTGATGTGAATTTAAGATTCATTTAACAGCAAATGTCCAACTAGCTTGCTATTACATCAAGAGGCCTTGTGAAAAGACACATGAGTCCTACACCTACAGAAAGCCAATGTCGCCGAAGCACACATGCTTATCAACAGTATAGTATATTAACAAGCATAACGAGTAGCTTTACTCAGGGCTAACAAAAAAACCAAACAAGAGAGGTACCCAACCAAACTGGAGAGACTAAGGAAGTTCTCCTGAGGGAAAAAACAATGGATAGTAAATATTTCCCTAACATAGCCCACTCAGGAAGTACTTGTCACAATAAAAATTACACTACAAAAATGTGGCAAGTCTCGGGGCCTGTAAGAGGGCTGGCTTGGTGGGTAAAGGAGGCTTCCATCAAGCCCTATGACCTGAGTTTGGTCTCTGGAACCTACATGGCAGAAAGAAAAAACTGACTCCTGAAGTTGCCCTGGACCTCCACGCATATACCATGATGTGCATGTATTGGATATCACTACATAAAACTTGACCAAATATTCTAGAAAGTTTAAATATCCACCTATTTGAGAAATTTTCATAGAGATCTCTGGTATGGCAACAAAGAGATATTTTTCAACATTAGTTCCCTACTTTTTCTACAAAAATGGAACCTTGATTTTTAACTTGATCCATAGGTACCTAGAATAAAAAAAAAAAAAAATCCACTTCTTGATTAACTATATGGCTAGATGCAGTCAGGTAAAATTCTGGCCAAGCATACATGAGTACTGTAGGACGTCTCATAAAAACTCCCTTTAAAGGAAGGGCCTTTCCTTGTCCACACCACACACACACAACTCAGACGGTGCTCTGTCAACTCAAACAGAGCATGAGGAGGTCAAGTCCACACTTCAGGCAGCAGAGGGGAGAGCAAGGAGTTGGGATCCCGCCTTTGTGCAGAAGAAACTCCATGCCTACCTCTGCATTCTAGCAGACAGAAAACAAGCTTTACTTTTGTCTTGCGTCCTCCTGGTGGCCAAACCCAATGTTACTTGACACAAAGTAAGCAAGAAACAAAACCTGAAATCAACAGGTTTGCTATGAATTTAGCATGAGCTGAAAGCCAACCCACAGTCAGAGCAAGACTCTACCTCTCTCTACCCAGTTGACCTTAACTGGAGGCTAGCAGACTATAACCAACCAGGACAGCATGCATTCAAAGCCACTCCTATTACCCAGTAGCTACAGAACACTGGCTGAGCTAGTCATTTCCCAAGCCTCTACTTCCTCATCTATAAAATGGTGACAGCAGCACCCATTTGAGGATTGTCATGAGGACAAAATGAACCAGTTATCTGCAAACCACTTAGGACACAGAGGACACCAAATTTTTGCTCAATAAACCAATTGCATCTAGACCTAGGACCCCAAAACAGGAAGCACCCGGAAATCCTCAGAGGTAATTTTAGTGAAGATACAGGTGGTAGAGAGCCAATAAATACTTTCAGAACAAATGAATTCTTCAAAAATAAAAAATCAATGTACCTGCAAAAACAATTGTAAATAGCCTCCCAGTTTTTTAATATCTTGTCTCAATTCATCTTCAAGCCTCGCTGAGCTGGTACCAGGTGGAAAATCATCCAGCCAGTGTTTGAACAAAACCACGAGCTGCTCAAAGGCACAAGCAATCTGGACAGTGAATGCCTGTGCTGCCCGGTCAGAAGAGAACACTGGGAAAGAAGAGGGAAAATTACTGCAAGGAATAGCGTCCAGATAAAAGAACTCACGTACTGGCACCATTAAAGCAGCTAAACATAGTCGAGAGATGCATCAAATAATCATCCCAAAACAAGAGTAAAGGGCAAAGAATCCCTGTCATGGGCGTTGGCAGAAGCAGTAGAATTACTTACAGTTATTTTGACTTTCTTCATCCTGTTCTTCATGGGCTTTGGAAATGGCAAACAGTCCATTATAAAGTTTAAGGAGATTATTTATCAGGCTATCTGCTATAGTTTTTTCTTCGTCATAACTCTGTCCAAGAAAGTCTATTGATGAACCAATCAATTCTTTGCAAATTCCAGGAAGAAACGATTCTGATGAATTTGAGTAAATGGTGTTTGATTTTTCCATTAAACCTACACCAACAGAAAACAGTCAGTGTAAACCTAGTTTCAAGCATAATACTTTCAAACAAACGCACAAATGCAGGTATACTGAAGAATCATTGGTCAGTAGTTCAAAGCATTCTTATTTCTATACACCAAGACGAAAACAATTCCAGCTAGGGACCAATTAACCTCTCACTAGCATGAGCCCACAGGCTTTGTATTTTTTCCGCCTTAATATAAGTAACTAGAGAATCAAAATATCCCATGTGCCTACTCACTTAAACCTTTCTTTTCTTATTTTTATGTGCCTGGGTGTTTTGCTTGCACACGTGTCTGAATTCCATGTACATACCTAGTATTCATGGAAGGCAAAGAGATCACCAGATCCCCTGGAACTGATGTTCCAGACAGTTGTAAGCTGCTATATAGGTGCTGGGACTTGAACCCTGGTCCTCTGGAAGAGCAGCCAGTGCCCTTAATTGGCTGAGCCATCTATCCAGCCCCTCACTTAACCTTTCTATACTTGATAGCGATGACTTTTTCTCAACACCCATGCAAACTAACTCATAAACTAGAAACTGGGCCACAATAAACTGGATAAAAAGAAATGCCTCAGAACCTTCTGTTTAGAAGAGCTCTTCCCAGGGTATACTACAGTCAGAACAGGCCTAAGCTAATTGATTATCTGCAGCTAACAGCACATTTCTGGGAGATGGGCTTGCAAAAACAAACAAACAAACAAACAAACAAAAAAACCACCACTTTCTAAGTACTGACAAAGCAGAAGTAAACGGAAAGGTGCAAGAGCTCCTTCAGGATTCCAGCAAGTAACCTTATACTGGAGCATATAGCATTCGTGCATCGTGATTCTCAACTAAAATGCAATGTTCCCTGGTCTAGTCCACAGGGGACTAGAAGAAGAATACTAAAAAGGCAGAATAAAGGCAGAAGATGGGGAATAGCAAATGCCCAGAACAAGGATGAGAGCTTGACTTGGAAAGGAAAGCACAAAAGCCCAATCTGAAGCTACAGCTACAGTGAATGTATGTCACTATGACATGACACTAGAGTTATTTACCCAAGACAGCTAACTATATATGTTCTCTAAGATTGATGTATTCTACAATTCAATGCAAATATTTTAGATCTGTAAAAATATCGTTAAAAAATATTATAGGCTTTGAGTTGAGAAGTTACATTCCCAAAGCTAGAAAATGTCACGTCCTAGGTGCAGCAACCTCTCCCTTAGGCTCCTACTGAATGTTCAAAGAACATTTCCTCCCACTCCTTCTCCCAACTGTTTCACTAAATAGCTCCAGGCTGGCCTTAAACTCATCATCTTTCTGTTTAAACCTTCTGAGTGATTGCCAGGATTACATTATCTACCACCATCCCAGCTCCATGTCTTGGAAAACTTCAAATAAGCAAGGATCTCATATTTGACTTAAAAACACTTTTATAAAAAACCTGACTTTTGCTATTGAATAAATAAGTTTTACTGTGTGTGTGTGTGTGTGTGTGTGTGTGTGTGTGTGTGTGTATGTTTGTGCATGTGTGTGCTCACACCAACATACACATAGCCAGTGGATAACATCAACAAGTCCTAAGGATAACATCTATTTCCCTCTATTCCCATCTATTTATTGAGAAAATAACAAAACCAAACCCAATTTTTTTTTTGAAGATGAGCTATAGTTCCTTTTATTCTTATTCATATTCTATCAGGACCTTTACCAAATAGATTCATATATTAAATAGTAACTTTCAAACTTAAAAAAATTAATTGTTTATTTTATTATTTTATGAGTATAAGTACTTTGCCTACATGTATGTCTGTATCCTGTGTGCATATCTGGCAGATGGCATTAGATCCCCTGGAATTGGAGTATAGTTCTGAGTCACCATGTGGGTACTGGGAATTGAACCTGAGTTCTTTGTATGAGCAGCAAGTGATCTCAACTCCTGAGCCTGCTTGTCAGACCAATCACTTGGAACTCTTTATAAGGTTCTATATATAATAAGGTGCTCAGTGGTGCAGTGTTTGTCTAGCATGCTTACGGCCCTGAGTTCAACCCCCACACAAACCAAAACTAATTCTTCCCTTGTCCAACACACACACACACACACAGACAAGCAGCACTCTTGAGCTATCAGCAGTTTTTGGAGGGTCTTAATCATTCAAGCATCTACATACACGCCTTCTTTCATTTCCTCTTCACACACATCAAAGTATATGATATATACTCTGGTATTTCTCCTAAGGAAATAACATCTAAACATATTTTCCCATATCTGAATTAGCCACTCCACTAAAAAGCTTTAAAATAAACCAGAATTTGAGAAACAGAACAGCTATTCAATTCACATCTTCATTTTATAAAGGAAACACCGCTGCTAAGACATGAAATGATGTTCCCAAGACCACAGAGTGGAATTTTGTTACTACACGGACAATCTGATGAAAGCAGTACCTGATGAGTGTGAAGAATGCAGATTCTGAATCGGAGGGACCTGTATGTCATGCAAACAACCAGAAATTCTCCCATTCTTCATCAAACTTCTGCTCCTGAACCAAAGACAACCATAGGATTAGCTGCTATATAGCACGGGAGCATTAAGAATGTTGCAGCTGGCCAGACGTTGGTGGCCCACGCCTTTTAATCCTAGCACTCAGGAGGCAGAGGCAGGTGGATCTCTGTAAGTTTGAGGGCAGCCTGATCTACAGACCTTGTGCCAAGATAGGCTCCAAAGCTACACAGAGAAACCCCGTCTCAAAAAAGAAAAGAAAAAAAAAGAATGTGGAAACACATAATCCCAGCACTCAGAAGGCTGACAGAAGACAGAGACTTTGAGGCCAGTATGGCCTACATGAGACCCTGTCAGGGTGGATGGGGGTCAGGGAATATTCTAACATAGGCATGCATACGTGTTCATCCAACAAGGACTGACTCATTTCCATTTCTGAGCAAGAATTTTCCTATGTGCAGACACTGCCCTAACATAATTCACGAAATGGGATAAGTGTTCTTGTGCACTATTACTTAGGCTCTGAACACGGCTGTATAACCTGGCATCTGGCCACAGGGAGAAGCCTGGCACCTAGTTCAATGAGTCCTATAGGGCAGAGAGTGCTTCAGTAGTCTGGGCAGTGGAGTTGGCACGGCATCTTGGAACAGTGACCAGTGAACAGTGAAAAATAAGCACAGGCTAGCCAAGGAGGGGGCAGACTTGGGAAGCAGGGATAGTATCTGAGACACAGGCATGGGACAGGGGAAAACTGGGTAGTAACCCATGCAAAGAACCAAGCACTGTGCTGTCCATGAAGTATGGCAGAGAGGGGCGAGGGGATATGGCTGGGAGATGTGCTAGGACCAGCCTGACTTATCTAGTGGAGGAATTTAAAGAGGGAAATGACCTAGGCTAAAAAAAAAAAAGAAAAAAAAAAAAAAGCATCTAAGCAGACCTTGTGCAAAGCATGCCTGTGAGAGCAACTGCACCTGCACAGTGCCCTCAGCCTACAAATCACAGGCTTTCCCTTTACCTTGAGAACGGAACTCTCTGAGCAGTGGGTGACCTAACCCTAAATACAGGTGACCCTCTGGTATCTTCCTAGTCATACATCTAATACTGTTGACTCACCAAAAGAAAATACTGTTTATTGAAAAAGATTGTTAGCTCAAAGTATTCTGTCCACGAAACCTTAAATGTTCCAAATATAACCCTCCTGTGAATTCTCACAACAATAACGAAACCACAGAAATATGACTGAAGATAAAGGGGTACTATCAATTTCCAAGTATTTGTTTAGAGGTAAAAAGAAAAAGTAAGTTAAGCTAGGGAAAGTATTATTCTTTCGACATTGTCACATTAAACAATGTTTAAACTAAGAAAATGCTTGTCACATTCCTTTCAAAGAGTTTTCATTCAACCTGATAGAAAATTTACTTTTAACTGTCGACCATCGTATGATTTACAGGTGGCCGGACCAGGCTGTTTTATTGCGAAGCAGCTGCAGTACAGCAGTGCCAACGGTGACTCTACAGCAATCAGTCAGCATTCCCATTACCTGCAGGCATTCTCAGAGTTTGGAGTCTGTCATAAACATTCTTACAAGGTTGAAACTTCATGCACAAGGTCTCAGACTAAGAGCAACTCATTTTAAAAAAATATGATACCGTTAAATTACAGAAGTTCTCAAAAGTATTTGTCAAATGAAAACACCTGATTTCAAAATCTTGAAAAATAGGAACAGGAATTTTGGTCTTTGGGGTCACATTTTAAAACTTGTTTGATTCTTAATTGTTAACCCCTTCTTCAGCAGATGTAAGAATCACCAACATTCAGTAGGCTAAACACTAGTGTTCTCTGACTAATGACCATATTGTGGTCCACAACGCTATTTTCATGAAGCTTATACTTGTTTATAATGAACTCTTTTCTTACGGTTAAGAAGCTAGTGATCCTAAAACCCAAAGGGTTCCATAACAATTCTTTGGTTTGTTGGTCTGGTTGAAATTTGGAGAAGGTCATTACTACTCTAGGTTGACCTACTTATCTTGAGCCCTTTACATCCATTTCTATCAAGGACCATCCTTAGGTCACTTCAGTGATACAGCCCAGTAGTATCTTTCAGCCTTAAGTCAAATCACCTGTAGACCTCACTATCTGTTCACCAGTACTGGATCAGAAATTCTATCTTCTCTATGCCAGAAGAGGGCACCAGATCTCATTACAGATGGTTGTGAGCCACCATGTGATTGCTGGAATTGAACTCAGGACCTCTTGAAGAGTTCTTAACCTCTGAGGCATCTCTCCAGCCCCAGAAATTCTATCTTCTCTATATTGTAACATTAAGAAGAGTCTTTTCTCAGTGCTCAAGATTAAATGCAGGATCTCATGATGCTAGATAAACGCTTTACCTCAGACCTAAGATTTAACTATACAGGTATGCTAAACCTCAGCAACAGTCTAAGCAACCGTTACTGGACAGCACAGTAAAAGTTTACACACTTCATCTCCTACCCTCGTTATGCTCTGCAGCATTGTTCCCAAGCTGCAATCATAGAAGTCGCTGAGGCAGCCAGGGTAGCAGGTGTGCTACAGGAACCAATGCCTGGAGATGCTGCCCAGCATTCTGGTATTAGGGCTGTGACCTTTTCGCTACATTACTGTTGAGGGATGCAGATACGCTCGCCCTCTCTCTGTGTAAAAGGAGTTCAAGGTCTGTGTGGAGAATCTGTGATGCACATTTCACTCAGGATAATTCTGGTGATGTCTCAATTTCTTCATTTATAAAATGGATAGTCATAACAACACTTGACCTCGGAGGTCTGTGGTGAGTACTGGATGAGATCATCTTATCAAGTATTCAGTAAATGTTCTGCTTGTTGGTGGTTTTTTGCTTATTTTGAGACAGGGTTTCTTTATATAGCCCTGGCTATCCTGAAATTTGCTATATAGACCTGAATGGCCTTGAACTCACAGAGATCCTCCTACCTCTGCCTCATGAGTGCTACCACCAATGATAAGCTTGTTTGTTTAAGACAGGATCTTGCTGGGTGGTAGTAGCACACACCTTTAGTCCCAGCAATTGGGAGGCAAAAGCAGGGGAGGCAAAAGTTAAGTTTGATGCCAACCTGATCTACACAGAGAGACCTTGTCTCGATAACCAACCCCTAACCCTGAAAAGAAAGACAGGATCTTACTATGTTGCCCAGGGTAGGCAAGCTCCTCTTGGCTCAATTTCCCCCATATTGAGCTCCCAGGAACTCCCCACATCACCAGGCTGATAAGTATTCTTGGTGATGACAATGCTCTGTGGTTGGGGCAATGCTACTGATGTTCATACCCTGAAAACTCCCTCACCAACACTCCAGACTAAACACAGACTTAACATCTGGTGGAAACCTCAGTCATCATAAGCAACAGGAAAGTTACCATCCATCTCAAATATGTGTAAAATGGTGTTCTCTCCAGTTCTGTTTACCTAGTGCCTCTCCTCTCTCTAATGCCTGGTTCATGAGGACAGGGAGGATTTCACTTACCTGGGATTCTTCAGAACATAGTAGCCATTATAGAAATATTTGTTTTTAATAAATAACAACAACAACAAACACAGTTTTAAAGGGCCGAATGTTCCAGGCTAAGGCCTTTCCCTACCATTTGCTTCTACACTAAGAGCATTCGAGGTCTAAGCAGAGCGAGGTTTTCCATGAAGAACATCTACCCCCTATGCACAGTTTTATGTTTTGCTTTGATAGACAACACTTGTCATATATAGATGCTCTGTATCACACTGATTTATTCTTTTGTGGTGCTCAGACTAACCTGATTGTATTTAAATGTGTAACTTACAATAAAATATCAGAATATGTCAAATTCTTGAGATGTTAAAAGTAATGCAATTCCTTTTTCTTTTCCAAGTGATTTATTTTCATTTTAAGTGCATTGGTGTTTTTCTTGCATGTATGTCTGTGTGAGGATGTTGGATCTCCTGGAGCTGGAGTTACAGACATTTGTGAGCTGCCATGTGGGTGCGAGGAGTTGAACCTGGGTCCTCTGAAAGAGCAGGCAGGGCTCTTAACTGATAAGATATCTCTCCAGCCCTACAATGTTATTCCTTTTTTAGATAGGAAATTAGACTTATGCCATTCTAGGCTGCTCTTAAAACTAGTATGACAAAATGCTAAACAGTTTTGTTCATAAAGAGAACTAATAAACAATGTAATGCTATATTTACTGTAATTCGATCACTAACATTAATGCCACTTATATTTCTGGGGTCCCTATTACAGACATTTGACAGTAGTTCTCTTAATTTTACATATGCATGTATATATTAATCTGTAACTTAAATACTTGTACATACACAGAACAAGAAAAGCAATAATAAAAAAAAAAAACTTTACCTCCTTCTAGAAAGGGAAGAAACTGGAGTGCTCGTAATGTCAGGTTCCCACTCATCTTCAGGATCACAAAAGACATCCTCAGCCCTGTTACCACCATCACTCTAAGAAAAGTAAAATACAGCCTTTTCATTAATTGTGATGTTTATAATTCAGCAAAAAGGCGTAAATAACTTTATTACTTTAAAACATAAAACTAGCAAATTACATGTTATCTGCTTAGTCATAAAATATATTACTGATCAAATTTAAAAAAACTAAATTATAATAAAAAGTATATGCAGATGTCATTATAAAAATTCATTATTTTGTATGCTAACCTAAAAACCATTATTTTGAAAGCTAACCTAAACAAACTAACCATAACAACAAAAACCCCAATTACATGTGATGCTGGGAATTAAAATAAGTCTTATAAAAACAATCAAAATTATTAAATACTTCAAAAATAGTAATCTGGACTGGGGAGATGGCTTAGGCAGTAAAATTGCTACCTTGTATGCACAGGACCCGAATTTGATTCCTAGAACCCACGTAAAAAACGTAGGGTGTGAAGGTACACAGTTGTAATCCCAGTGCTAGGGAACTAGACTGGTGGATCTCTAGGGTCCACTGCTGGCCAGCCCAGTCTACTTAGTGAGCTCTAGGACAAGAGGTCACATCTATAAGGGGAAAGTGGATGATGCCTGAGGCGGTCCTCTGGCTGGCTTACACACACACACACACATACACACACACAGAAATAAAGTTAAATTTAGGGAGCTGAAGAGACACTTCAGAGGGTTAGAGAGCCCCTGCTCTTTCAGAAGACCTGGGTTCTGTTCCCAGCACCCAAGATGGTGCTGTTAGTTCCAGCTCCAGTCCACACATATGTGCACATATAACATAAAGGCACATAGATATATAAATAAAAATAAAATAAATCAAACAACAACAATTTTTTAAAAACCACTTGCATTTGGAAGAGACAGTTAACAGTAAAACTCAGGGAGAGAGAAAATAATCTGGCAGTGTTACGGTGCAATCCTGGATTGGGGAAATGTCTCAGTGATAAATAATTGCTTGCTTAATTCATGTGAAGTCTTGTATCTCATCCCCTGAACACACACACACACATTACTTCTTGGTTGAATATACTAATGATAATCTACATGTTAGATATTTAAGCAAGCTCAATTAAAATTCTACCTACATCCATACTACAGAGCTTGATTCAGAGAGTGCAGCATGTGTAAAAACTAAGTAAAGAACTTCGAAGATAGGATGGAGAAGTGGCTCAGAGGTTAAGAGCACTGACTGCTCTTCCAGAGGTCCTGAGTTCAATTCCCAGCAACCACATGATGGCTCACAACCATCTATAATGAGATCTGGTGCCCTCTTCTGGCATGCAGGCAGAACACTGTATACATAATAAATAAATAAATCTTAAAAAAAAAAAAAAACCAAGCAAACCTAAATTGCTGTTATCAGAGTATTAGACACATTAAAAAAAAAAAAACCCACAATGTCTAAGAACTTTGAAGAATATGTGAAAGCAGGAAGTCAGTTCAACAATGAGCTACATACAAGGGTTTAGTGTGTGCATCAGGACAAGAGTGAGCAAATGCCTTCAATGCTGTTTTAAATACATTCGTTATTGTAAAATCAGAAATTATTAATAAATAGAAACACAAATAGAAAGTAACCCCTCACAGGCCCCCCGTGTAGATAGAAACAGTCACTGCTCAGGGGTTCTCAGGGGTTAAGAGCACAAGCTCCTCTTGCAGAGGACCTGGGTTTGGATCCCTGCACCCACATGGTAGCTCACAACCATCTACAGTTCCAGTTCCAGGAGATCTGATGCCCACTTCTGAATCTGGAGGGCACCAGGCATTCATGTGGTACACACAAACACATACAGGCAAAACACATACTTAAAAAAAAAAACAAAGGAATATACTTTGCTTTCCAGGAATAAACACTCCTTGCTCATGGTAGAAGTTTTTTTCATTCTTTGGTTTTGTGTGTTTGTTTTTATTTTTTTTAAAAAGGTCATTCAGATTTGGTTTGGTTTGGTTTGGTAGGTTTCATTCAGGATTTTTCTAGTTATGTTCATATTAGTCTTCTGAGTGCTAGGATGTATGTGCCACACACACAGTTGTTTTGTTTTGTTTTTAGTTACTCTAAGCATCATAAGATGAACTGCGACAGGTTCTACAATACTTCACACAAAACAGGGCTTATCTTTTCCCTGGCGCCCTGAAAGTGTGCGCTGATAAAGTTGACTGGAATCAGTACCTTTTTATTCCTCTCTGTTTCTTCCTCTTTCTACCCTCTAGCTCATTCTTTTTAGTTTTGTTTTAGTTTTTTTGGCCACACTCTCACGTGTTTCAGACTGTTTTCTATTATGAAAGGCTATCCCTGCACCACTGATCTGATAGCCTCAGCTTCTGATGTGCTGGGATTACTGGTATGCACTACCACAGCTGGCTCTCACTTGTTTTTTTAAAATCATTGTTTTTTGAATCTACTTCATTGACAAACTTTTAAAATTATTATATGGCTGTTCCTCCATTAAGCCATCTTTCATATCATTTCCTAGAATATTTTTCTTTTCTAGAAGACTAAAATTTAGGGGGCTGGAGAGATGACTCAGAGGTTAAGAAGACTAACTGCTCTTCCTATAGGTCCTGAGTTCAATTCCCAGCAACCACATGGTGGCTCACAACCATCCGTTATGAGATCTGGTGCCCTCTTCTGGCCTGCAGTTACGCATGCAGACAGAACACTGCATACATAATAAATAATATTTTTTTAAAAAAGAAAAAGACTCAAATTTAATATATAGGGAGGGCTCTTAGGCAACATACCATAAGAGATACTTCAACATCCATGCACATTGCTAGAATATTTACAATACTACAATTACCAGGAAATGGAAACCAGCCTAGATGTCCATCAAAAGATGAATGTATAAAGAAAATGCAATATATATACACAATGGAATTTTATACAACTGCCAAGAACACTGAAATCATAACATTTGCAGAAAAATGAATGGAACTGGAAATCATTATGTTAAGCAAAATAAACTAGATTTAGAAACACAGTGGTATTTAGTTGTTTTCTCTTATATGTGGAACTTAGATTTAAAATTGTGTGTGTGTGTGTGTGTGTGTGTGTGTGTGTGTGTGTGTGTGTGTGTACATATGTATAATAGGGGATCATGAGAAGGTAGGAGGAAGAGATCTAGCCAAGGGGAGAAAAAGAAGATGGTGATGGAATACACGTGACACAAAAGCAAAAGAGATTTAGAGGGGAAGGGGACCAGCCACAGAGTCCTGCCAGACAGAAAGGGCAGAGAAATGAATGAGAACAAAGCATAGTAACACACGCACGCACACACACTAAAAAGTATAAACAGATAATATGGACAGCGAGGTAGCTCAGGGGTTAGGGCATTTGCTGCAAAGCCTACTGACATGAGTTTAAGCCCCAGGACTCAAATGGTGGAAAGGGAGAATCAGTTCTGCCCTCTGACATTTACACCCACACACTGCCTGCCTCTCTTACACACACACACACACACACACACACACATACATACACACACACACACACACACACACACACACATAAATATAATAAAAGTAAATAAATCTAAAAAGGCATAAAATTATATTGGTGATATAATTTTTAACTGATCTTGTTATCTTAATTTAAAGACCATTTGTGCTTTTATTTTTTGAGACAGAGTCTCATACATGAAGAGTTAGCCTTGTACTTTCTATGTGGTCAAGGATAACACTGAACCCCTTGGATTCCTGAGAGCTAAGATTACAATAAATGCCATCTTTCTTTAAATCATACACTTTTTCAAGTCTCCAAAGATCTAATTCCTTAGTTGCCACTTTTTTTTTCCTCACCAGTATTCCTTTACTTACTTTCCTCTGACTTATTATCTTCTAGATTGAGTTAATTATCTTCACTTTTGGTTAACTAATTCACAAATTAAAGCTATTACAACACCCTCTAGGCTTAACATATAATATTTTCATTAATATTGAGCATTATATAAGCACTTAGAGTGTAATTCTAGCAGTCACATAATTTAAACATGAGATATCTGACAAATATTAGTACTACAATTTAATATGTTGCAATTACTTTAGGGATAATAAAATAACAACATAAAAGAAGATAACTCAAGTTAATACCTCAAAAATACCATAATAATTTTCTTTAAAAAAAAAAATCTTGCATAGTGGTTTACACCTGTAATCCTAGCAGGAGAGTCTCTGCATTTTAGGACAACCAGGGCTACCTAGAGAGACTTTGTTTCAAAAAACCAAAACAATTTGTAATCACATATGTGTGTGTTTGTGTGTGGGCAAGCAGTACAGCTACCCGAGGAGGCTGGAGTTTTTGAACCCTAGGGAGCTGGAGTTACAGGTGACTGTGAGCTGCCCAATGTAGGTGGGAAGAAAACTTGGGTCCTCAGCAAGAACAGTATGGGCTCTTAACCACTAAGCCATTTCTCTAGCCCAAATTTTATCTTATTCAAAGACATAAACCTTAAAATAAAAATGTAGAAGATTGAACAATGGCCCAGTAAATTCTCTGAATTAAAATACATTCATACACAAATTAAAAATGGCTTAAATAGTCAGATGTGGTGGTGGACCCTTCTAATTCCAACAGGTAATAGGATCAGAAGTTTAAGGTCATCTTTAGCTACACAGCAAATCCAAGCCCAATCTGTGCTATATGACATCCTATCTCAAGATGAAAGAAAACAAGCAGAAAAGAAAAAGCCTATATAACAAAATAAAACCAGTAAGAAGCTCACACAGAGGTGGGGAAATGGCTCAGTTAAATGTTTGCTAGCCAAGCATTAGGACCTGAATTTGCAAACTTAATTTGGGGTCTCAGATCTGGAGAAACAGACAGGCAGATTCCTGGAGCTCAACAGTCAGTCATCTAAGCTGAATTATGAGCCCCAGGTTCAGTGACAAACCTTACCTGCAAAAATAAGGTGGAGAAAAATCAAGGAAGACACCTAACATCGAAGTCTGGTCTCCACTCACACACCTTTGTGGATGTGCAATCACACACACACACACACACACACACACACACACACACACACACACACACACACACGTGCCATACCACAAAAAGATCACATAATCAGGATGTGATTAGAATGAATAATTAGAATAAAAACAAAACACCAATTAACAAAACTTTTGTCAGGCCCGGTGGCACATGCCTTCAACCCCAGCTCTCCAGAGGCAGAAGTAGGTAAGTCTGTGAGGCTGAGGTAGACTGGTCTACACAGATAATTCCAGGCCAGCCACGGGGGCCAAAGGAGGCCCCGTCTGGGAAAACTGGAAGAAGACAAAGGATACTTTACCATAAAGAAGCAAAGTTAAACCTCAACTTCCCTAGTTACTAAAATACAAAGTGAAACACATGCCTAACATTAGTTTGTGGCAACATACCGTACTTCATTACCATTTTGGAAAATATAAGGCAAGAAAACACATGTTAAAAAGTAACAAAAAGATGCTTTTGACTGTGATCAATGAAAGCAACAATTGGAAACACCCAGAAGACAACAATGGGAAAATACATAGGATAGGGAGATGATTTCAGACTATGTGACTTGCTGAAGCACAAATGCAAAGCTTGTAAAGCACACAGTTTTAAAGACAGATTCAGCACTGAATCACTGTCAGACTTAAACTGTGTTGAAGCAAATCAGAAAAACTCTGCTGGCATGCGCAAGGAAAGCAGACTCACACCGCTGTGCATGCTGGGGATTATATATATATATATATATATATATATATATATATATTTGTATTGGGGGAGGGAGTAGAAAAGAAAGCAGCCCCTATACTGAGCCCTATTCAGTGGCAGCTTCTTGTTCCATAGGGTTAAGGAAGACTTTGAGGAAATAAAAGTTGTTTGGAAAAATCCAGGTGTAGTTGCTTTGTATGCTGTGATGGGTAGGAGAGATGAAGTGAAGTGTGAAGGCCCCTCACACCCTCCATCTTGCCTCAGACTATGTCCTGGAACCCTGGGGCGGAGAGCGCTACTTTCATGCCTGCTTCTTGGGATTGTTGACTGCCACGCAGTGATAGAGAACTACAAGCAAGAAAAGCGACACGCCCAGCATGTTGGCGAAGATGGCGAGCTGCACGTCCGTGATCATCCTGACTAGCTCCACTCGGCTCCGACGCCCCCGCTGTACGAGCTCGCTGGGGATTTCAGTAACCCACGGGTTTCCCCTTCTTGAACAAGATTGTGCCACTTCTGTATTTTATTTGGGGAGGAGCAGAGAGTCTGACAGGGTCTCACACAGTCTGGCCTCAAACCCACTATGTAATTGAGATGGGCCTCCAACTCCCTATCTTTCTGCCTCTGCATCTCAAGTGCTGTGATCACAGGCATGCATGACCATACCCAGCTGCATTTTAAGAAGTGAGCACTAATAAATGTTAAGTCAAAGATGGCAGTTAGTAAGTTATTCATGTGGTACAATGAAACTTACTAACAAAAATCTTTTTTTTATAACATAATCATGTATATTTATTTACGTGTAATTTCATGATCTCTTTTATCAGCAATTATTTTTACAAAGCTAATATATATATATATATATATATATTACACATATACACATATGTGTGTGTGTTTGTGTGTGTATAAAGACCTAATTAAATTAATATTAGATTCCTTCTTTTTTGTACTTGGTGCCTTTTGTCCTTCCATTACAAAAATCTTAAATATTTTTCTTTATATTGTACTGTTTGGGCTATTCGAAGTTGGGCAAGCAAAAGGGATTGTGCTATTAACAACACTGAATTTACTGACATTAAGAGTTCATTATTTAGCCAGGCGTTGGTCACGCATGCCTTTAATCCCAGCACTTGGGAGGCAGAGGCAGGTGGATGTCTGTGAGTTCGAGACCAGCCTGGTCTACAAGAGCTAGTTCCAAGACAGCCTCCAAAGCCACAGAGAAACCCTGTCTCGAAAAAAAGAAAAAAAAAGAAAAAAAGAGTTCATTATTTTCTTTAAAGTTCCAGTATTTTTAAGTTTCATAAATAATATCTATGATCATGGAACTACTAGGGCTTGTAAAAGTTAAGCACCTGGTGAAGGGTTATGTAAGCACTAATGGCTATTTACACTACCCAGGGATGAGCCAAGGCGCCAGTGTCTTGCGTTTCTGGAGTCTTAAGGTAGAATACAGAAATTCTGTAAGGGAAAGATCCCTGAAAATAATTTCAAAAGACACTTACAAAACAGTTCCCAACATATCCCACAAACTAAGAAAATATTTAAAAAACTGTTATGAAGTACACTTGTTACAATTTTAAAATAAATTTATTATCTTTCTAAAGAAAAAAAAAGAACACTAGCTGCTCTTCCCGAGACCATGGATTCCATTTCCAGGACTCACATGGTAGCTCACAACCCTTTGTAACTCCAATCCCAGGGGATCCGACACCCTTTTCTGACGCTGAGGGTACTAGGCACACATGTTATGCACACAGACATTCATGCAGGCAACACACACACACACACACACACACACACACACACACACACACACACACACACGTAAATAAATAAATAAATAAATAAATAAATAAATAAACAAATATTTTAAAAACAGTTTGCAGAGATTTTACTGGGCAGTGATGGTAAAAAGCCTTTAATCCCAGCACTCAGGAGGCAGAGGCAGGTGGATCTCTGTGAGTTTGAGACCAGCCTGGTCTACAAAAGCTAGTTCTAGGACAGGCTCCAAAGCTACACAGAGAAATCCTGCCTCGAAAAAACAAAAACAAACAAAAAGTTTACAGAGATTTTAATATCACAAACCTCATAAAACTCTTTCATTGCTGCAAGTTTAGATTCAAACTTTTCCAGACTCCAGAAAGTTGAGATCCCAAGCTGCAGGTTACGAACTCGAACAGAAGTATCAGAACGACCTCTGTCTGATGTATCGTGCCTGGAAAAAAAAGTCAAAGGGAAATCTTAACCTGAAACATAAAAACACTCATGGGGGCAGAGACATGGCTTAGTGGCAAAGAACACACCACTCTTCCAGAGGGCTCAACATTGGTCTCAAGCATCCACACTGCACAAGCACCTGTAACACTAGTTCCAGGGACCCTGACATCCTTTCTGGTCTCCAATAGCTACTGTGTGCACATGGTAGATGTAAACTCATATAGGTATACACACATATACATTATAAATAAATAAATATTTTAAAAAGCTGGATTGCAAGCCTGGGTGGTGTGACTTAGTGATATAGTACATGCATAGCAAACATGAGGCCATGGATTCATCTCCAGTACAACAAAAATAAAATAAAAATGGTATGCAGATAAACAAAATAACCAACCTAAATAAAAAGCAGTAAATTCTTTAAAATGAACTACTCAACCTCTGTGTCAGGGAGTATGGTATCTGCTCTTTCCTGGAAAGACTTCAGAGAAACTTAAATGAAAAATGTCAAGTACAAACAGGTTATCGGGTATAAAAACTACTCACCTGCCAAAAACATAGTACTTTTTAAATCTGTCACTGATGGCATTAGCTTCCTGGATCATCATGGAGAGTTTCATGGAGCTCCAATTTGGCTGAACTAAGACAAAGTATACAAATTAGAACCAAAATGCATGTCTGATCACTAGCATATATCACTAGCTAGAATAATTTCATAAAAATACTGACATTAGGGGCTAGAGAGATGGCTCAGTGGTTAATACCACTGGCAACTCTTCCAGAGGACCTGGGTTCAGTTCCCACGTGGCTGCTAATGACCAACCATCTGTAACTCTGGTTCAAAGGGACCTGATGCCCTCTTCTGGCCTCTGTGAGCAACATACATGAACATGGTACAGAGATATGCATGTAAGCAAAACATATATAAAAGGTAAAATATAAAATGTAAAATAATATTAAAAATGGCATTAAGTGAATGGTTTTAATCTTGTATCAACAAGCTTTTTGTTTGTTTGCTTGCTTGTTTTTTGTTTTTGAGACTGGGTTTCTTCGGGCAACAGCCCTGAGTGTCCTGGAACTCACTCTACAGACCAGGCTGGCCTCAAACTCAGAGATCTGCCTGCCTCTGCCTCCTAAGTGCTGGGATTAAAAGGGTGCTTTAATTGAAGAATTCTCTTCAATCTTAAAAGTCAAGATAGTCTTTACATAAAGTGAGTTGTCTTGTATGTGGAGGTTAAAACAGAGAAAAGGATACTGGAAGAGAAGAACAGCCTACTGCCCTTTCCTCTTTCTTTTAATGAGGTTTTTCTTCTTTTTTAATACTAAATGTTTATGTTTTATTTATTGGGGAGGGCATAAAATGCCATGATGCTCATGTGCAGGTAAGAGGGCCATTTGTGGGAGTTGGTTCTCTCTGTTCACCATGCGGGTCCTGGACCCTGAGTCCTCAGGTCATCAAACTCGGAGGCAAGAGCCCCACATGACCAATGAGCTTACCAGTCCGAATGTATTTTTTCTAATGCTTACTTCTTTCTTTACTATTTCATCTTTCTAAATCACCAAGTAAGGTCTACCATAGGTTAATTTATAAAGAATACACTGTTACGATAAATCTTTCTGCCACTCTCTTGATCCTTTTAAATTTACTTTTCTTTTTTTTTATTTTATTTATTTATTATGTATACAACATTCTGCTTCCATGTATATCTGCACACCAGAAGAGGGAATCAGATCTCATAACGGATGGTTGTGAGCCACCATGTGGTTGCTGGGAATTGAACTCAGGACCTCTGGAAGAGCAGTCAGTGCTCTTAACCTCTGAGCCATCTCTCCAGCCACCCCCCCTTTAAATTTTCTAGACAAATACAAAAATTAAAAAGGTTATCTGGAGATATGGCACCACAGAGAAACACCTGTTTATCATGGGGCCTTGCTTTAATCACACACACACACACACACACACACACACACACACACACACACACAAATTAAACAACAAAAGTAAAGAAGAGCAATCTAGCTTACAGCTCCATTTCCATACTGTAAAGTTAAGATTTCTCCCTGCAGGGCTGGGGACTTAATTCAGTTTCTCGAATGTGGAGCACATTCCTTACAACACTTGCCCCTAAATCTGCCATGTTATCACACACATTTTCTCTACATTATGTCAAACATAAAGCTATGTTTTATCCCACAGGTGATCTTCACCATCAGTCTTCAGTGGTGATGAAAGCTTTCGCGTGAAGACTGGCAACAAGGTAAACAGCCCCACTCTCCTGACTTCTGTTCAACCAAGTAGTGTGAGGCCTAGCCAGAGAAACTGCCAAGGAAGAAATGGAATGCAAACTGAAAAGGAAGAAGCTGCCTATGTAGAGAAGAGGATGGGCACCTGAAGACTTCACCAAAACTACACTGCAATGACACTATGAGAACAACCCACTCAACAGCACCAGAGCTGGGGCATTGCTCAGTATTGAAGTGCTTGCCTAGAACGCACAGAACCCTCAGTTCTGTGACCAGCACTTACACACCAAAAGCAATGTGATACTCAAGAATACATTTCACCAAAGAAGGCAAAGATCTCTATACTGAAAACTATGCAACTTTGATGAAAAAAAACTAGACATAAATAAATAGAAAGACAGTATTTATACACTGGAAGAATAAACATTGTTAAAAGAACTACACTGGCTAAAACAGTGATTCAGTAAGCTCCTTAACAAAATTCCAATGGCATCTTTCACAGAAATAGAAAAACACCTCATTTGGGGCTACAACTTCACTAATTAATTTGGGGGTGGGAAAACACAAACGTTCAGTCTATGGGGCTGATACAACAACTCTAAAAACAGTATTTAAAAACCATTCATACAACTATATTTACATACAAAAAACTAGCATCTAGAACTAGATAGCATCTATCTATCTATCTATCTATCTATCTATCTATCTATCTATCTATCTGGTACTAGAGATTAAACCCAGGGCTTTCTGCATACTGGAAAACACTGGACCACTAAATTACCTCCTCAGCCAAGCATATGCAAAGGCAGCTAACACTTCAGTCAGTAATTATAAGCAGATATACAACTTTAGAAAAGTATACGTTAACATCAGTATGTACTCACTTGTAAAGGTTTTATCTCTATTTCCCCGATTCTCCTGAAGAATTTGTACTTCTTTGGCAATTTTTTGCTTTTCAATTTCTAAAGCTTCTAGGATTCTTGCATGGCGGATGCTATGGTCTTCTAAAGCCTAATAATATTCATTCATATAGACCAGCAGATGAGGATATGCAAAGAGAGAATTTATAAAATCAGAGAAGTTGGATATTTGCTTCACCATACTAGCCACTTTGCTGCTTATATACACCTTATAACATGTTATTTATTTTACATATACACAAGAAGATATTTTTAAAAAGCAGTTAATCAGGACAGCAAAGTGGTACTTGACACCAACACCTGATGCCCTGAGTTCCATCTCCGGGACTCATGTGGCGGAAAGAGACAATCAATCCCAAAAGTTGTCCTCTGACCCCCCACATATGCACTATGACATATACACAGAAAGGAAGAGTCTGGAAAACAAACAAACAAACAAATAAACGGATTAATAGGGACTGGGGAGGCAGCTCAGCAGGCAAAGTACTTGCGGGCACGGTATGAGGAGTACGTTTGTGTCCCTAGCAGCCACATAAAAATTTGGGATTCAGGGTTATAGCAGATGTAATCCTGGCACTGTGGGGAGGAGACAGCTGATGGCTGGAGCTCACTGGCTACCCAGTGCTGCCAAAAACAGAAGATTCCAGGTTCAGTGAATGACCCCGTCTTAATAAGCAAGGTAGAGAAGAGACCGAGGAGGACATCTGATGTCAATCTCTGGCCTCTACATATGCCCATATGTTCAGGCACACCATGAGTGCACAGAGTACATACACATGCATACCACCCCCAAAGAGACTGATCGCTCCAATGCTATAATGAAATTTCATCTTACTGCACTCCTTTCATTAAGAATACATGGTTAACATATTTTACTAAACACAAAAGTTTTCTAAAAACTGATTTATAAACTTTCTTAATGATTTTCCTCATAAAATCATTAGGATTCTAAGAATTTATTTATAATTATCATGTTTGTGTGATTGTGGGGGGGGGAGGGTGGACACGCCAAATGCAGATATGGAGGTCAGATAACAATTGTACAGGCAGTTCTCTCCTTCTGCCTTAGTAGGTTCCCGGGATCAAACGCAAGTCACCAGGCTTATGTGGCATGCTCTTTACCTGCTGAGCCATTCCACTGGCCCATCAGAAAGAATATTTTTCTTCCCATTGCTAGTAAGTAAGAGTCTTTGGAGTAAAAGGTGTTAGACTGGGGAACTTACAATAACTAAGAAGATTTGTTGACTAAAGTTAAAAGATATGAACTAAATAATGTTTCCCAGGATTTAAAAGGCTGTTTCCCTCCCAATGTCTCCAACCTAGTTAATTGGTAGTGTGCTCCTAGCACACTATACTGTCAGCGTCTGAGTGACTGGGAGCATTTTCTTCCCCCACAACCTCAGCTCTGCTCTTCCTCATCCCACAAACATGGAAAACAGAGAAAGTAAGTCTACTACTTGAGACAAACTTTAAGATCAAGAAGTGGAACACACCTAGGAGAAACCACTCGGGGTAGAACATTTGATACCCACTTCTATCTTGATGAGGATAAAGACAGTCTTCTGGGGCCAATGTGAAACAGCCAAACACATTGTGGTACACACCTTTAAGCCCAGCACTTGGGAGGCAGACAAATCTCCACAAGTCTGAGACTAGCCTGGTCTACCTGTCAATTCCAGGCTTCTCTCAGCCCCACAATTTGCATTTCTAACAGGTTCCTAGAAGAAACTGATGTTTCTCATCCAGAGAACACACTTTAAGAACCACCAATGTGGGGCTGGAGAGACAGCTCAGCAGTTAAGGGCATGGGCTGCTCTTCCAGAGGACTTGGGCTTGGTTCCCTGCACCCACTTGGTGGCTCACAACCATTTGTAATTGCACTTCTAGGGGGATCTGACACCCTTTTATGTCCTCTTTGGGCACCAAGCATACACCTGATACACCTGATACACCTGATACACACACACACACACACACACACACACACACACACACACACACGCCAGTGCACAGACAAAACATTCATACATATAAAATCAATAAATCTTAAAAAAAAAAAGAAAACCACAAAACCCACCAGCAGAAAGACAAGAAATGCCAAAAATGTTATCAATGTGGTTGAAGATGTGAACACAATAATGCTCTAGTTTTATCTTTGTTTTGTGAACTTGGCTGTTTCACATTGGCCCCAGAAGACTGTCTTTATCCTCATCAAGATAGAAGTGGGTATCAAATGTTCTACCCCGAGTGGTTTCTCCTAGGAAACCACTGCTCTATCAGGATGTGATCCAATATAAAGACTTTCCTTTTCTTCCTACTGTATTTTGGGACCATTATTTAGCATGACAGGCAGTTGCAGACATATGAAAAGAAAATTAGAATGGAACTTAAAAAAAGATGGCTGTATGCCTCCCAGAGTGTTTGGGGATGGTGGGTGAGCAGAGCCAGGGCAGAGGCTCTCAGTCAACAGGGGCCATTCCCATCTAGAGACCTTGTGGCTCTTTCATCAAAAGCGGCTCCCCCCAGAACAGCCAAGACGTGAAGTTACCTGCTTTGTAGCCAAAGTCTCCATCTCCAGCCGCCTTTTGTTCACATATACTTCCTGTTCAAGATGCTGCTTTGCCTTTTCCAACTCCTCAATTTTGTCATTAGCTTTCTGGTTATTTATTTCCTCCATTTTCTTCCTTTGCGACTCCTCTCTCTTTAAACAACATTAATAAGAATTAACTCAGGCAAAAATGCAGAGCAATTTTTCATAAAACAGTGGTCCTAGGGCATCAAAGGTCCCCTTGTGATCAATGAACAAGAATTCACCTACAACAAAGTCGTCCTGGAACACTCTCCTTTCACTTAGGTTAAGTAATCTAATCAAGCATGAATGCCACTCATCCAACTTTGGGGGGTATGTCCTCGAAAATGGGATTCTGGGGCTGAAAGGTTGCTACTAAATCAGCATGAAGAGCCACAACTCCTGTGTTGCTGGGCAGGGGTCTATTTTCCTCTCCCAGCAGCCATGATCTACCTTGTTGCTTGGAAATGTGTAGCTCTAAACCTAGTATCAGACACTCCTCTAGCTACATTTTTAAGAACTTTTTTTTTTTTGGGGGGGGGAGTGTCTCATTTCATGTATCCCAGGCTAGCCTTGAACTTGCTGTGTGACTGAAGATGTCCTTGAACTCCTGATCCTCCTGCCTCCACCACTCAAGTGCTGGGATGTACAACACCACACCCAGTTTACAGATCAAACCCAGGCATACAAGACAAGTACTCCACCATTGAGCGTCAGCTCTGAGGCAATCAATTTTAGTCCCACACCACTTTAGGAAACTATGAGAGAAAAGGCAAACTCTGCTTGTTACCAGTTCTGCTTCCAGGGCTCGGATTTTGCTTTCATATGCAGCTTTTTGGGAAGAAAGCTCTTGCTGAGCCATTTCTTTTGCAATTTGAATTCCTTGCATCATTTCTTCCTTTGCCTTCAACTGGGCATCTTTTATTTCTGCTTCAAGCCTACAAATTAGCAAGATAATTTTAGAACAGTGAATATTTTATATACCTAAGCAGTCTTCAGTTATATTAAAATAACATTTAAATCTGAAATTTTAATTTTTGGTATTCTATCTACAGTGTTTTCAGATTTTTCACTGGTTTTGAATTGTATCCATATGGAAAAATAGAACAGGATGAAAATGTGATTACTCCCAACTTAGTTGTTATTGCAGATGCCAGATATTTAAATTAATATATTTCCTAGTGAGTAAAGAAAATATATCATATAAAATGCTATAGTAAACATTCTAGTAAATATTATAGTTAACACAGTGAACCAATATAAGATATTTATTTTTAGGTTAAGCTAACAATGCTGCAATTCCACTTTAATACACAATAGACTCTTTTTGAAACAGCATCCCAAGCTGGCCTTCAACATGCTCTGTACCTGAGGATCCACTGACTTACAAAGTGCCCCTTCCACTTTAGTCTGTGCAGTGTTTCAGGGTCTCTGAACTAGGCTGCATCCTTGTGAGCATTTAACTATGATGCACACTTTCCTTGCACACATATGCTTCACACCAGCGATGACACTTACTGTGATCTCTGTGCCCTAAGTAATTCATTTTTGGCAAACTCAAAGTCTTTTGGACCTTCCACTGTGACATTATGTCTACTTGATGGTCTTATCCCTTTCTGGACTTCAACTGGATGATTAAATCTAAAATAATGATCTCCACCGAGAATCACCCGATCACCCTGAAACACAAAAAGAAAGTATGATTTAAGGTAAGTCTAAATGAGAAAATTACAAACTTTTCCTAAAAAAGAAAAAAAATTCAAAAATTTGAGGAGAAAATAATAAAATATTGACAATGGTTTCCTGTGTGAGACACAGTTTTAGTGTTTTATATTTTCCATTCCTTTAACTCCACAATTCAAGATGACACAGTATTATTGATGACAGACATTAAAATTATAGCAACTGTCACATTTGTTATTTTCCATATGTCAAATACTGTTGGGTAATTTACATTTGCATGTATGTTTGTGTATATCTAAAAAAAAAAATCTCATTTACATCTCACAACAACATGTCATTCCAGTGTTGGGAAAGAGGGAATGAAATGAAACACATGGACTTTTTGAGTAATAGCTGACACTCACTGAGCATCGACCCTTTGGAGCAATGGTGTAAAACTATACATGAATTATTTTTAGTTTAATTCCCCACCACACCTGAAAAGCAGACCATTATTCTGGGTTTGCCTTCAGCAGTTTAAACCAGTTCTCCTGAGATAGCTGTTAACAGCATTCTAAAAGTGTCCTCACTAGATAGTGCTGGTCTTCTTCACAGGACACACAATGAAGCTGTCAGTAGTAAACCCTGGTTCACACCACTGTAACTTCTCTTTGTACAAATGAATTAACTACTACTACTAATGAATTAACCAACAGAACTTTTGAAATGAAAAAGTTCTCAATTCAGATTAGTGACTCAGGGGAGAAAACATGAACATAGATGAATGCCATGACTGGGGGCGGGGATAGAAAACATGAACACCTACAGCTGACAGCTTCTGCCACTGTAGCCCCATTGACTTACATGATGTAATACTGTGGGCTCCGAAATGTGCATCCCATTTACATATGTCTTTGCTTCTCCAGCTGGGACAATACTCACTGTTCCTCCAAAATTTCTGATAGTACTATTAAAATAAAAAAAAGCATTGTTACAATTACAGGAAATTTTAAAAAGAAAAGATAGGAGGGAATAAATCTGCTTAGATTATTTCTTTGGTAATAAGTTCACACCAATTTGTAGCAACAATAATCTTAAGTTATTTTTATTTTTCCTCCAGATACACTTTAGAGTTTGGTGAAAAACAAAAACAAAACACCAGCATCCCTATATCTGCCAGTGTAGGAAGAAGTTCCATTATATCTTGATTAACTTCTGGGGGAGGGCACTAAAACCTTCCCTGCAAATGAAAAAAGTACACAGAAAAAAGTTCAAGGGAAAAAAAAAACAATCGAATATTGATAATAGGTTACTTCAAGACAGCGTTTTTATGTGCTTTTATTTTTTCTAAGTTTCTGGTTTTGTAACTGACTGCATCACTTGTCCTAGAAAGGGACTTTACTAATGGAAGAGTGAGGTATTATACAGGAGGAAAAGCAAGGAGACGAAAGCACCTTCTTATCCATCTAACTAGACACCCTTGACAGGAAGATCTGTAAAGAATCAGTTGCAAATGTCACACACACATTTGGGGAGACTTTCTTATTCAGAATAGGAAATTTCACAGGCTGTCTAGACAGAAACAGAAAACTACAGCAGAAGCCAAGACCTCACCAGAGACCCTTAGCATTGATTAGGCCCTGAGACTTGAAATTAGAGAATAATAGTTGAATTAAAACACCCCCCGCCCCAAAACGGATCTGAGCAAGCTCACTGCTGGGCAGTGTGCCTCTCCCATCAGGATACTGTTTAAGCCAGGGAGTTTTAGCAGTCTCACTTATCCTGCTCTCGTCCCTCTCCTACTTCCATCTACTCTCATCAGAGGTCCACAGCCAGCATCCTGAATCCCGACCAACCCAGTTTCAACCACCAATCTCCTTTAAAAACCACTATTCTCCATGTGAGCCCATTTCACAGAGGCAACTCAATTTCACTGAGTCCTTCTTCAGGGAGAGACCTCAAATCTCAACCTGCATGCCAGCCCTCTAGGAGGCTTTTCTCTGAGAAACTCTCCCAGGGAGCATGCCATTTGGTGCTTATCTGGTACTTGACATAGGGATTAATGAGCACTGAAGTCTTCATTCATTGAACCCCCATGAGCCAGATACGGTCAGCGGTGAAGACAGATGTGAAGGCAGCTCTCTCTCATGAGCATAATGGTCTAGTGAGTAAGATAAATGCTGACGAGCCTACTAAATGGACAGGAGAGGGCTCAAGACAAGTAATAGACTTCCAACCCTGCACTGGGCTCTTCATTGTAGGGGAAGCTGTAGCCACGCCTTCTTAGGGGCTGGCTACAGGTATGCCTGACCACGCTTGTGAGGGCGTGGTCAGAGTGACGTAGTGTGACTGCATTTGCGGTTTAGGTTTCTCTTTAGTACTTGCTGTACAGACTGCTGACCCACCGGCTGGCTAGGATGCTCTGTAAGTAAGGCTTTTCCCTATTAAATACCCTTATATTTCTACCTGACTCCGTATTGGTAATTTCCCACTATACTTCATTTTATTGGTTTAGTTCTGTTATCTGTGCCACTGATGTAAATGATGCTGTACTTATTTGTTATATAAAATAGTTACCAGAGTAGCAAAAGGGCCTAAAAAACTTATGTGCCCTACCAAATTAAAAGACTCATTAAGAAACTCAAGTGATCAGAGCCATACAGTGTTACAACAGAGTCCCATATTTTTTATAAATAGTCACAAGAGAAACAATAAAATACTTAGTATAAGGTCCAAGGAGAACTGATTACTCATACAGAAATTGATTTTGATCTTTAGTTCACACAGAACTTCAAAAATCTAAAGGAAAACATTTGTATGATGTCACTTGGTGTGTGTGTGTGTGTGTGTGTTGTGTGTGTGTGTGTGTGTGTATTTCTTGGGATTGAACCTAGGATCTTGTCTAAGAACTCTACCATTGAGTTATTCCTTCAGCCCTCTTTTTTAACGTTTTCTTTTGAGATAGGGTCTCACTAAGTGCTCAGGTTGGCCTTGAACTCCTTCTGAAGCCCAGACTGGCCTTGAATTTGCAATTCTCCTGCCTCGGTCTTCAGAGAAAGTATAGGTTTGTGCCACTGGGTCTAGATGAAACATTCTTTCTTAAACAAATACAAAATTAACAATCATATAAAGGAAAAAAATTAATGCCAGGTACTAAAATAAATAACTTTAATCAATATACCATAAGACAATAAAGATGACTCAAACACTAGGAAAAAAAAAAGGTGCTTGCAACACATAAAATTCACAAAATACTAGAACCCAGAATCTATAAAGAACTGAAAATCATTAAGAAAAAATGGGAGATGACATACATAGGCAGGCAAGTAAAAGAGGCACAACACCATTAGCCAAGGAAATGCAAAATGAATTGATGAGATGCTACTTGATGCGCACTAAATTTACACAAACTAAAAGTCTGACAGTACCAAGTGCTGACAATGATGTGGAGTATCAGGTATTTTCAGTGACAATGGTAATAAAAATGGATAGTCATTTTGAAAAACAATTTGAAAGTAATTGATAAGATTAAACAGGCATATTTCCCAGAGCCTAATACCTCTACACATGCTTTCTAAACTTTAAAATTACTATAGCATAATTAAAATGTTATCCTCTTTATACAGTACACATATTCCTTTTTTTTGGTTTTTTTCGAGACAGGGTTTCTCTGTGACTTTGGAGGCTGTTCTGGAACTCACTCTAGGCTGGCCTCGAACTCACAGAGATCCGCCTGCCTCTGCCTCCCGAGTGCTGGGATTAAAGGCGTGCGCCACCATTGCCTGGCTTCAGCACACATATTCCTATAGTTAGAACTCCCTAGTTCCTATCATTTTCCCTGAAGACCCTTTGGGTCAGTGTGTTGGTTTACCATCCAGCAATCTGCCCTGGACAAACTACCATTGCATCAGGAGACACAACACAAGCACACCTGAGAGAGCACCAAGGGCAAGCCCCACTCCTGGGGACCTAGGAAGTGTTCAGCATGTCAAGGCACTGATGGAATCACTATTGGTGTTAATGATGAGGTCTTTAACTCCTTATCCTAGCATTCCCAATGTTCATCTTCCTGTAATAAGTGGAGAGCTAGGGGACAGGGCAGTTTGACTTTAGCTAGCAGCTGCTGGACTCTCCTTTGCTGCCCTGGCTGCCTTGAGCATAAGGACTGTCAGTCTAAGCCAGCCAGACTACATCCTTACACTAGCACCAGACATTTTGGACACTCTACAGACACTTTGATAAAACCCCTGACCGCTATAGCTCTTTGTGGTGTTTGAATGAGAATGATCCCTTATAGGCTTGTATGTTTGAATGTTTGTTCCCAGTTGGTGGATTGTTTAGGAAGAATTAGGGGAGGTATGACTTTGGTTAGGAAGAATCAGGAGGAGGTATGTCACTGGTAGTGGGCTTTGAGGTTTCAAAAGCCCAACACAAGACTCAGTCTCACTCTGCCTACAGCCTGTGAATCAGGATGTAAGCTCTTAGCTACTGCTCTAGTGCCATGCCTGCCTGCCAGCCTGACACCGTGTCCCCTGTCACAATGCTCATGGGCTAACCCTCTGAAACTGTAAGCAAAACTTAAAAACACAACATGAAGTAAAAAATGTTCACAAACACTATTATCCCAACAATATATATAAGATCATTCCATTCATGTGAACAAATTCACATAAAACAAACAAAAAAAATTTATCAACCCAACCAAAAAGTCTTCCATATAAGACGAATAGTTTACCTTCGTGCCTCCCATTATAATTCTAAGAAAAGAAATTACCCTTTTAATCAGCAGATCAAGTGCACCATGGTGCATGATGCTGAACCTTACATTGAGAGTAACTCATCTGTTGTTGTGAAACACATTCATTAAGTTTTCCCTATCTTAAAAAGAGGGTTGAGCTGAGCGTGGAGGCATATGCCTTTAATCCCAGCACTCAGAAGGCAGATGCAAGGCAGTCCCTGCGCTCAAGGCCAGCCTGGTCTATAGAGTGAGTTCCATGATAGCCAGGCCAAATGGAGAAACCCTGTCTCAAAAAGCCAAAAAAAAAAAAAAAAAAAAAAAAAAGGCGAGATGGAGAGAGAGAGAGAGACACAGAGGTGGGAGGATCGGAGTAATATTGAGCAGAATCAGTAGGAGTGAATGCCTTACATAGAGAAATGCCGCATTAACAAGACCTAGAAGGCTGCTGACAGCAAACAGGCAGTGCCTTGCAGAAGACTGACATACCAGTGATCATCCGCAATCAGCACTCCAGATAACTGGATGTCGTGGCTTGAGTTTGGCTTATACTTCCCAACTGTAGTTATTCCTTCTTTTACCATGTATAGAAGCATCTCTGACAGCTGTGGGTCTTCATTGAGATTAACAAGGTTTGGCAAATGGTTGTCCATTTGAAATGTAACTCCCGCTTTCTGGTAGAAGTGAAAAGAAAATCTTAACTACAGCATGAGATTATTAAATTCACCTAAAAGAAAAACCTATGTTAAATATTACGGTTAATTTATATAGAGTTTTAGTGAATAGCGGGTTCACCAAGGTTAAAGTTCAGTGGTAGAGTACATACCTGTGCAGTGCCCTGGTTTTAATCCCAAGCATGCACTCGCACATGCACAGACTTGTACACACAGGCATGGGCATGAGCACACACAGGTGCACACGTACGCGCACACACACACACACACACACACACACACACACACACACACACACACACAAAACTCATTGTTGGAAGCCCTCCCTTGTGGTGTCTCTATGACTGTCACCATCACACTCCTAACTCAAGAGATCTGCAGCTCTTTCATTCTTCGCCACTCTCAGTCGCCGTCACATCAACCCATCACTACCTGCTTGTTTCTCTCCTGCTTTAGAGTGGATCAGTTCTGCTCGATTTCACCAGCACCACCTTAAACTGACACACCAGAATCCCCACAGTAGCCTCTGGAGTACTCTGTCAGCTATCCTTTGTTCCATATTCCAGCCTACACCAGGTCAAACTCAACTCCCTGTCAAACACTTCCAAGAGCTTTCAACTTTCTAAAGAGTAAGGATTAAAGTTGCTTAGCCGGGAAATCAAGACCTCAGTAAACCACTGTATCTTCTTTTTCTTTATGACCTCATCTAAACCACGTGGCCTCTTCTCCTCTCATATGGTCTTCCTTTCTACAATGCTTTGTTCTCACCTAACAAAATCTTACCCAGCCTCAAATCTCACCTCTTTTTTTCTTGTGTAGTTCAGGCTGGACTGTAACTATGGACTCCAAGCTGGTTTCAAACTCAGGATCCTCCTGCCCAGCCTCAAAATGCTGGAATTAGAGGCATGGAACACCACACTGGGCAAATCCTATCTCTTCTGTTAGGATGTCCTGGACATTCCCAAAGAACATTTCCTCCTCTCTCTGAGTGTGAGCATGAATGTGTGTGTGTGATGGGGACGGCAGGGTGTATAGGATAGGAGTCAACGTTGGGTGTCTTTCTCATTCACTCTCTCTCCACCTTAGCTTTTGAGACAAACGCTCTCACTGACTGGGACAATTCTCATTTTCAGAGTGCATCATTCTTCACTCTTACTGTCCACTCAACTGTCTTCTGCAACCCCAACATTTCAGTGGCTTTATAATTTTACAATGCAACACTCACATTTCTAAAATGTGGGACTCATTCTTGATTTCTACTTCTATTACTACCAACTCAATTATTCCAGGCTTCTGACATGGTTGCTGCACAAACCTAACAACCCAGGTTCAGAATCTCCAGAACCTATGCAAAGGTGGAAGGAGAGAATCAACTCCACAAAACTGTCCTCTGACCTCCAAATGAGTGTTACAGCATGCATGCACTATGATATATATACATATATGTATATATATGCACACATATTTAAAATTTATAGACACATAATTAAAAACTGAAAATAATAAAGACAGTCGGGCATTGGTGGCACACGCCTTTAATCCCAACATTTGGGAGGCAGAGGCAGGCGGATCTCTGTGAGTTCCAGGCCAGCCTGGTCTTCAAAAAGAGTTCCAGGACAGGAGCTCCAAACCTACAGAAAAACCCTGTCTTGAAAAACCAAAAAAAAAAAAAAAAAAAAAAAAAAAAGAAAGAAAATAATAAAGAGGATTATCCTGAACTCACCTCCTCCACTGCCACCACTGCCCTCCCTCACTCTAAGCTCTTCCCTAGCTCACGCCTTAACCACTTAACTAAATGCCTTAAGAGCTCCCAATGCCTCTCCTTCCGAACACTGGCCTTTCCTTCTTCTAATCTGCCTTCCATGTTGTTACTAGAAGAACCCACGGAACAGGAAAGTTTAATTGGGTTAATGGCACAGAACTACAATCCTTGCCCTTGAGTCGTTAGGCAATCATAACCTAGATCCAAAAGTCCCCCCACCCCCAATCCTGATTCTTCTGTTTTTGAGTGTAAAGCTCAGCACACATGGGCACTGGGAACAGCAGGGACAGCTGGTGATCCCATAGAGCCTCCATGGTGGAGAGGATAAGGAAAGCAAGGAAGGCAACCATCAAAGAGAAGAGCCCTGTGCCTCAGACAGGGCAAATCCCAGAAGGGAACAGGAGAAGAGCTGCTGCTCAAGGGACTGGTTCCTGATACAGCCCGTTATCAAGCTGCCAAACACCACTCCAACGCCAGGCCCCGAACCAGCCACATCAACTGTGGAGGCCCCAGCACCTACTAACTTGGCTGCCGTGTCAGCGTCCTGGGAGGCAGCACTGGTCTGGCCACCTGGACAGGACAGGAGAGCCTCTGCAGGAAGGTTGCTTAGGTGGGGCAGGCACAGGCCTGACTCCTGGAACAGGAGATAAGAACTGGAGAAACAAACAGGGCCTTTGTGGTAGGCATCTTTAAACCTCCCAGCTTTAGCCCTTGGTCTCTAACAATTCTTTAGGTTAATTATCACTACATATTTCTCTGTACAGAGTGATTGTACAGTAACGATAAAAAGTGAAATTAACAGGTATACTTTTTCTATTTCAAATTAGTTTAGGAAATTGAAATGATACCTGTAACTCCTTTGTCTCTTGAAGTTTTCTCTTTTCAGCTTGTTCAAACTTTTCTTTCCATACTCTTTCCAAAAAAGAAAACATTGAAGTTAAAACATCCATTTACGTAAGACAGAAATCAAGAAACCATCTGTGAAGTCTGCAGAATACTACCATTTAAAATAGGACAACTGGATGGGCGGTGGTGGCCATCCCAGCACTCGGGAGCCAGAGACAGGCGGATCTCTGAGTTCGAGGCCAGTCTGGTCTACAGAGCGAGTTCTAGTACAGTTAGGGCTACACAGTGAAGTTCTAAGATAGTTAGGACTATACAGTGAAACCCTGCCTGGGGGGGGGGAAGGACAATTGAAAGCAAGCTGTTCTCTTCTACAGGAGGCGGTGAGAAAGATGCAGTATGCTCTCAAGCAGTCCCCCAGTTTGCAGCAATACATTGCCTGGTTACGGTTCTGGGGGCATCCATTCACCTTTGCATTTCTGCCATGTCTCTCTCCTGCTGATGCAGCTTCATCCGTAAGGACGTTATCTCTTGTCGACAGAGTCTGTACCGTTCAGGGTCAATATTCCGGTTGTTTCTCTGAGCAGCTTTTAACTTTTCAATTTCTGCTTTCAATTCTAAAGATTTATAAA
This sequence comes from Cricetulus griseus, assembly GCF_003668045.3. Lineage (NCBI taxonomy): Eukaryota > Metazoa > Chordata > Mammalia > Rodentia > Cricetidae > Cricetulus > Cricetulus griseus. Next base: position 52,778,195 of record NC_048598.1, read on the forward strand.
AAGACACATGATGAACAGCTAAACCTGGAAAAAAGATGTTTCCACTTGCTGCCCCTTCTACCCGTTCTCTTTTCTAACCTTTTCCTGACTTCCTTCTCGCTACTTCCTCTCTTTCTCACTGATCACCCACCTTTCTCCATCACGGTCAGGTTTATAACTAGGATGTATTAGCAGGTAGGCATGGAGAAAATAGTTTTCTTAAAGTCATATATATTAAGATTGGAATTAGTACATTAATAAATCTAAGAAGATTTATGGCTCATTTGGTAAAACTCTTGTTGTGCAGTCTTGAGAATGTAAATGCTGGATGGGAGTAGCAGCCTGTCTGTAATTCCACGACTTGCAAGGCAGAGACAGGGGGTTCCCCAAAGCAAGCTGGCTGGCTAGCTTAGACATACTGGGGAGCCTGGGGTCAATTGGAGATACGATCTCAATGAGAAAGATGGAGAGCAATCTCCGGAGACTCCCAATGTTAGCCTGGGATTTCCACAACACAGCATGCAAACACATGTGCATCCACACACAAACGCACATACAGTGTGAACAAACATATACACGCAAAACATGAATTACGATATTTGAGACAATATTCACCTCTAATTAACTTTGCATTCATATCTTCGTTGACTTTGGCAATATTGACTATCAAACGGGCTTGGGTGGCGTATCTGAGTGTGCTTAGTGTTTCCTCTATGTTGCTGGCAGCAGGGCTGATGGTAGCAATCATTGCCGTCTTTGAATTTCCACCCAGGCTTTCTTTTAATAGCCTTTAGGAAGAAGAAGGGAAAGCAGTCACAATTAGACTTTTCTTCTATAACCACCTAGTAACAGTAATTATCTAGAAAACCCAAACCAATGGCTAACAGCATGCAACACAATACTGACTCTCCACTCAGACACCATTACAACCACTTACATCTCATAATTACATTGTTTTCTCTTACATTTTCTTTTCATTTTTTACAATTAATTGATTTCTTTTGAGACAGGGTCTTGCTATGCAGCTTTGGTTGGCCTGAAACTTACTATGTGGACCAGGTTGGCCTCAAATTCATAGAGATCCATCTGCCTCTGCCTCCCAAGTGCTGGGATTAAAGGCATATATTATGCCTGGCTCATATTCCTGGCTTCTCTTATTTTTTTCTACACTGCTTTATAAAGTAATAAATTGTTTATAGGCTTTTAAATATGATTAAACATTAAATATTTAGTAAGATTTTTCCCTTTAGACTGTAAGCTACTACAGCAAAGAGACTGTATGTCTTGATCATCTTTGTACTCCCAGTGTACCATAACCTGCAGGAGTTCCCAATGCATATTGAAAATGATGAATTAACATATATGTGTTCCATATTGTACTGTGTGCAAAATAGAATATAAGATATTAGCACAGAATGAATTTCACTATTCCTAGTTTTTCAATTCTTTAAAAAATAATATTCTCCCTTTAAGTTTCAAGATAAAAACATTATAATTAAGCAATTAAAAGCTGGGCATGGTGTGAGCCACTCGGAAGGCTAACTCAGGATTGCAATGGGTTCAAAGCCATCCTGGGTTACATAGTATATTCTAGAACAAAGTTGAGAGCCTGTCTAATAAAAATAAAACCTAAACTAAATAAACAAACAACAATAATACACCAATTATAAAGATACACTACTATTGTATAATGTGTTTCTTGCCTAGTAGAATACCAATGCTCCCCCACTTGAGTTAAGGTTATATACCAATAATCCCCACCAAAAATCCAACACACTTCACAGAAATTAAGAAAAAGCAATCTACTACTTCATTTGGAAACACACACAAACCCCAAAACAACTAAAGCCCCAAAATAAAAACAACAACAAAAAGCAGAATAGCCTCAACAATCCTGAATCATTAAAGAATTTCTGGAGGTATCACCTTCCCAGATTTCAACTTCTATTACAGAGAAGAGCTATAGTAATAAAAAAAGACATGGTTTTAGCATAAAAATAAACAAGTTCATCAACAAAGTAGAATTAAAGTTCTATACAGCTACAGACACCTGATTTTTGACAAAGAATACAAACATTCACACTGGAGAAAAGACAGCATCTTCGACAAATGATGGTGGACAAATGGATGTCTGTATGAGAAGAATGCATACAGATCCGTATTTATCACCTGGCACAAAACTCAACTCCAAATGGCAGAAGAACCTCATCACAAAACCAGATACTCTGAATATGACAGAAGATAAAGTGGGGAATAGGCTCGAACTCATGGGCACAGAAAAGGACTCTCTGAACAAGACACCATTAGCATATGCATTAAGAACAAATAACCAGCGGCCGGGCGTTGGTGGTGCATGCTTTTAATCCCAGCACTTGGTAGGCAGAGGCAGGTGTGAGTTCGAGGCCAGCCTGGTCTCCAGAGCGAGTGCCAGGATAGGCTCCAAAGCTACACAGAGAAACCCTGTCTCGAAAAACAAAAAACAAAACAAAACAAACAAACAAACAGACAAACAAAAAGAACAATAACCTAAAAATGGGGAGCTTCTGTACTGCAAAGGCCACTCATTTGGACAAAGTGGCAGTCTACAGAATGGGGAAGATTTTTACTAACTACACACCCGATAAAGGGCTAATATCCAAAATATATAAAGAACTCAAAAAACTGAGCATCAAGAAAACAAATAACCCGATTTTAAAATGGGGTACAAAACCAAGCCAAATCCTCAAAAGATGAAGCACAAGTCTCTGAGAAACAAAGAAATATTCAACATCCTTAGCCATCAGGGAAATACAAATGAAAACTACTTTGAGATTTCATATTACTTTAGTCAGGATGGCCAGATCGATAAAACAAATGAAAGCACACGCTGTCAAGGATGTAAGGCAAGGGAAACACTGATTCACTGGTGGGAGTGCAAACTTGTACAGTCACTATGGAAATCAGTGTAGTGGTTCCTCAGGAAGCTGGACTAGATCTACCTCAAGATCTTGGACATAATTCTCCTCTATGCCAAAATTACATGAAATCAGTCCATCACTGCCCCCCTCCCCCCCGGTGTGTGTGTATGTGTGTGTGAGTGCTGGGGTCTGAACCCCAGATTTCATGCAAGACTTTGTGCACACCAGGCAAGCACTCTACCACCCCAGCCCACTATATCTCATCGCTTATATAATTATTTATTTTTCAGTGGCTGAAGAGATGGGTTAGTGTGTACTTGCTGTGCAAGCCTAAGGATCCCAGAACCCACAGAAAAGTTGGGCATGACTGTGTGTGGTGGTGTACACCTTTAATCCAGCACTTGAGGATCCCTGAGATTGAGGTCAACCTGGTCAACAGAGCAAGTTCCAGAACAGCCATGGTGGCACACACTTTGGCGGTTTGAGCCATTCTAGTTAGCTCTCACCCTCTCTCTCCCTGTCCCCTCCATCCTTCTGCCTCATGGTTGTAGATCAGATGTAAGCGCCCAGCTATTGCTCCAGCTCCATGCCTTTCTTCCTTGCTGCCTTTCTCCCCAGTATGATAGTCATGGACTCACTCTCTAAAACTATAAGCAAGTCTGCAATTAAATGCATTTTTATAAGTTGCCTTGGTCATGGTGTTTTGTCATGGCAATATAGGAGTAACAAGACACACACCTATACCCCCAATGCTGGGGAAGCAGGTAGACTCCAGAGGCTAGCCAGCCATTCAAAGCAAAACACGGAGTTCCAGATTCAGTGAGAGATTTTGTCTCAAAAAAATCAAGTGGAGCCAGGTGTTGGTGGCGCACACCTTTAGTCCCCCTACTCGGGAGGCAGAGGCAGGTGATCTCTGTGAGTTCAAGACCAGCCTGGTCTACAAGATCTAGTTCCAGGACAGGCTCCAGAGAAACCCTGTCTTGGAAAACCAAAAAAAAAAAAAAAAAAAAAAAAAAAAAAAAAATCAAATGGAGAGAGGCTAGAGGAAGACTTTGGATTCGACCTCTGGTTTCCACATGCACACAGGCAAGCACACCTGCAAACGTGCACACACCATAGACATACACTAAAACTGAAAAACCGATTACTTATGCTTTGAAAGATACTTGCCACGTAAGAACAGATTCACGGTATGGAATGAAAACCCTCTTTCCACTTGCTTGATCAGACAGCGCAGATATGACCTTCCCCAGAGTCAGCAAAGACTTGTTAATGCTCACACCTTCCTGTGTGTAAGGTTAAAAAATGGTTATTTTTCTTAACATCTCAGCAACAAATTTATTCCATAAAATAGACTTCTCTCATACAATTACTGATAAACACTTTCTTCCATAACTATCAATATTTTATTTTGTTTTGTTTTTCGAGACAGGGTTTGTGTAGCTTTGGAGTAGACCAGGCTGGCCTCAAACTCACAGAGATCTGCCTGCCTCTGCCTCTCAAGTACTGGGATTAAAGGCGTGTGTCACCGCCACCACCACCCAGCTAACTACCAACATTTTTATGACTCAAAAGTTATTAATTTTCTTTGAAAAGTAATCACAATGAAGTATGAAATCCACAACAATATATAAAATAAAGATAAAGATACTTTGCTTTTTGTTGTTAAGTATATTCAAGATGCACTCTCCTAAAAATAATGCCCTCAAAATAAACTTCACCATCATGACAAGAGTGATGGAAATGCTAGGGCCACCTGTGGTCCCAGCTACTAAGGAGCCTGAGGCAGGAGGATCACTTGAGTAAAGCAGTCAACTGGTAGCCTCGGCAACACAGACCCCACCTTAGTCAGAGAGAGGTGGAGAGAGTGGCGACCAACCCCAACCTTACCTTCAGTCGCTCCCCACTTGTGTGGGCTGTAGTGCAGCGCTCACTGCCAGCCAAATCGATTAGGTTTATGCGGCTTGTGATTCTGTGGTCATGCTCTTCCCCTTCCACAAATTCTGTCTACAACATCACCACAGGAAAATAATGGAAGAGCTTTTTAATGACTTGCCATCAACATAAGCCTTTTTTTTTTTTTTTTTGGTTTTTTGAGACAGGGTTTCTCTGTAGCTTTGGAGCCTGTCCTGGAACTCACTCTGTAGACCAGAATGGCCTCGAACTCACAGAGATCCCGAGTGCTGGGATTAAAGGCCTGCACCACCACTGCCCAGCTAACACAAGCCTTTAAAAGGCAAAGTTATTCAAGTTACCAATTATTTATTTTTAAAACCATCTCTGGGCTGGAGAGATGGTTCAGTAGTTAAGAGCACTGGCTGCTCTTCCAGAGGTCCTGAGTTCAAATTCCAGCAACCACATGGTGACTCACAACCATCTATAATTAGATCTGATGCCTTCTTCTGGCCTGCAGGTGTACATGCAGAGCACTCATACATAAAATATAAATAAATTAAATTAAAAAACCAAAACAAAAACCATCTCTTACTATATAATAATGCATACATATCCATGAAGTCTACTAAAGAGAATACATTGAGCAGTGCTTACATTGTGACAAATATATAAAAGAACTTACTTTAAAGAGAGCAAAAGTCTTAGCCAGGCATTGGTGGCGCACGCCTTTAATCCCAGCACTCGGGAGGCAGAGGCAGAGGATCTCTGTAAGTTTGAGAACAGCCTGGTCTACAAGAGCTAGTTCCAGGACACCCTCCAAAGCTACAGAGAAACACTGTCTCGAAAAACAAACAAACAAACGAACAAAAAAAGAGAGCAAAAGTCTTAACTACTTAGTTATCTTGAGCAAACAACTAGGAATAGAAAAATGTTGCTTAGCCAGGTGGTGGTGGTGCACATCTTTAATCCCAGCACTTGGGAGGCAGGTGGATCTCAGAGTTCCAGGCTAGATTGGTCTATAGGGCAAGTTCCAGGACAATCTGGGCTACCCAGAGAGACCTGTCTTGGAAAAAAAAGAAGAAAAGAAAAATGTCACTTACCTTATTTGTTGCTTATCTCAGCTTATGTTGCTTATTATACATAGCAAAAATTTTTTAAATCAATATAAACATCTAACAGCAAAGAAAAATCAAATCATTATGGTAGCTAATGGAATATTGTAAAACTTTAAAAATTACCTCTACAAAGAATTTCTATGGTATGTGATTATTAAAAGTTTTGTGAAATTTGATTGTGATTATAACCAACTGAAAGATTATGTAACAAAACAGAGACTTGAGGAGTGGGACCTATGAGGTTTTTAAAAAATCTATTATTCTTTTTCTGGGTTGGTACATGTATGTGTAGATGTGTGTGTATGCATATACATACATGTGCGTGAATGCTCATGCATGTATGTACACACACCTATGGAGCTGGAGATTAACCTCAGGTGTTTCCCTCCTTGCCATGAAGCCTACTAAGCAGCTCAGGCTGGCTGGGCAATGAACGAGCTGGGGTTCTGCCTGTCTGTGCCTCTCCAGGGCCGGGACTGTGAGTCTGCGCTTTTGTGCTCAGCACTTCAACACGGATCTAGAGCACAAACTCAGACTCTCATGCATGTGTCACAAGCCCTTTACTCACTGACTTAACTCCCTAGCTTTAAAATCTTTTATTTTCTAGTATTCTAAAATTACTATCTATTGTCATATATTGCTAAGCTTTTATCAATGATATCATAAATTGTTAGCCATCTATTATTGGTATCATAAGTTACTGATCATATGCTTTTGGTTAAATACTATATTTTGATACATATATGATAAATATATATTTTGATAAATACCATATTACTACATATAACAAGTCATTAAAAGTTATTGTGAAATTTCCTAAAATCTATTTACACTTACAGTGCTATAATTATACGTCTACTTTTAGATTTGCCTAAATAAGTAAGAAAAACACAAAACAAATGCATTCACTGTCTTATCTGTGGAAATCACCACCACCAGCAAAACCCTTCACTCTGACTATGCACTTTGGACATGGGACTTATACAGAAATGACTCGAAAGCCTCCTCTTTGGGACTAACTTCCACAGTATTGAAAGGTGCTAAGCAAGCTGCCAAGGGAGGGAAACAATGAATAGTCCTATCCAGCTCTGACACCCATGAACTACAACCATGACCACAACCAGCATGCCAGATAGTGGCACTCGTCTGTATTTTGGTGGTAACCAACAACTCTCTAAGAAGACTACTCAACAGGAGGGTAATCAAGCCTGGAGACCCAGCCAATTACCCAGAGATAATGGGGTCCAGGATCTTAGAGGAGAATCCACCACTGCCACTTACTAAACCACATTGTTCCTAACTGCATTCTAATACTTAATCTTATATGCACAGAGACAAGTAGCTGTCACTCTTCATCAAAAAAGCTTCTCTTTGCTGAGAGACCCTTACAGAAAACCCCAACTGGTCAAAATGCAGAGAACAACTGATCAAAGTTGTGCCCAGCCCCAACAGGCACATGTACAACACGCCTGCACTGAAGGCTGGGGACACTGTGGAAGAGGGGGCAGAAAGACTGTAAGTCAGAGGACCAGGAGACCTGTTTAGGAGACCTGTCTCCTAAAATGACAGGAATTCTTCACCCATGATATCTCAATAATACAGTTGCCTAAACAAGACCTGAGCAGGGGCAGTACCTAGAGAAATGCTAATATGGAAAGGAAAACCTCATGAGACTCCACCCCTAAACAAAGAACTACAGGCAACTAAGGAATGCTGAGAGGGGAGAATTAGTCTTCTTCAGGGAGGAGAACTGTAACCTATAAGTGTGGGGGACTGGAGGAAGAAAAGGGGTAAATAATGCAATTATATTTTAATTAAAAAATACAATTAAATTACAATAAAAATACCTTGGTCTGGGTCATCACCAGGGTGAAAACAGAGTGGGATCGGGAGCTTTTGTCATTCATACCGGTAGCCGCAGTCGCTCTTTGCTTATTTCCCAGTTCCAGCCAACTCTGAGAAGAAAGAGGCAGACCAGGTGAGCCTACTGTGATTAATTTGGAAAAATTAATTAACAAAAAAACCCCTGACTTTTATATACATTTGTAACTTCCATGCATGCTTAATTTATAAAAAGAAATTACTGTTTATCTTTTAATAATTTGCAAGGCCATTGCCTCTTTTTTTTTTTTTTTTTTTTTTCTGCTTGTTTCTTTTACAGAAATCTGTACCAGGAAATAATGCCCTTAAGGGGCTTTTTCTAACCTGGTCTACAGTGAGTTCCAGGACAGGCTCCAAGGCTACAGAGAAACCCTGTCTCGAAAACCAAACCAAACAAACAAATAAAAAAATAAAAAAAAAAGGAAAGAAAAAAGAAGCAGCTTTTCTAATATTCTAAAGTGATACACTGTTCAGTATTTTAATTGAGAAAATCAACTAGTTAGGTTAAAGCTTAACATGCAGTTTAGTTCACAAGATTTTCTTTTTACTCATGACAATTTAGGAGAAATAGTTTCATGAATGTTTATCACTGTGCTCTATCTAGTTAAAATAAGATAAAATATAACCAATCTTACCTGAATATCAGAGTAAGAACTGACGACATTCCTATTTTTTAAGAAGTAAAAAGACATAAACAATTTTACTTTTGTTCTTATAAATTAATAACCTTTCAATAAACACTAACAATTATAATGAACTAACTCACAAACATCATTATACTAGATTTCTCTAAGTCATTTCTTAAAAGACAAAAATATGATAATGCCTTGAATTTTACCAGGAATTATGATGATTCTTTTTTCTACTAAAGCCCCTTGGGATTATAAATTATATTATAATATTACACTGTATAAGTACATACAGAATACACATGTATGGGCATGAGTACACACATGTCCAACAGAATCTATTTACTGAACAGAGCTGAATGTATACTGCACTACTTTTCTTTCCCTTAATGAAAAGAACTAGCATGCTGAAAGAGAGGGAATGACTTATGGCAGGTGTAAAACTCTTCACTCAGCCTTAAAGTCACTGGAATAAAAAGTAAATGCAAAGATCTTAAGTTGACAGGGGGAAGGATGAGAATAAGAGCAAATCTACATTTAATGCTCAGATTATATCAATACCTAGTATCAGGCATTTCACAGATACTTTGAAAGATATTGACGGTATGAGAAGAGAAAAGCAATTGTATAACAGGTTTCAGAGCTCGGATGGCAAATGCAGGGTGGGAAGGACCATGGTGGAGCATGCTCTCTCTCTAGTCATCTGCTCTCTCCCCCTGGAGCTGGCTGAGCAGACACTTACATTGACAGAGCTTCAACGTATGGTCCAGAAACAGGATGCTCTCTCACTCTCAGCTGGAGAAAGAAACAGTCCATCTTTAAGAATGGGACAAATATTTAGTAGGAAATACAATTCTAAATCTTTTTTTTATATATTCAAGTTTGAGATAGAGATTTATCTTTACTCTATCCAGAAAGAAATACAATAATAAAAGTCCAGAAAAAAAATTTCTCAGGAAATCTGTAAGGCACTAAGAAACATCATCAACAGAAATATTTAGTCTCATAACATAGTCTGTACATATCTTACTTCTTATTCTTAATTTAAATTCTGCAATAGCTGTTAAATATGCTCTTAAATCTCTCTAAAACAAATTCATTGTAAACTTCAGATATTAAAAATTTTCACCTATACTTTAAACTTTATCCAGAAATTTTAAAATGCAAAGAAATCATTCAAGACAATGCCATTTTAGGTTTCTCAATGTTGTCAATGGTGGACTTCATAACATTGGGGAAAGAGTGATTTTAGATTTTCATTTCTTGTGCTGAGAAGTCCTTCATAAAATTAAAACTTCAATTCTAACTGCAGTCTTTCTTTGTTTTTTAACTGAAATTTACAGTTATTTCACAGATGATCTCCCAAGCATCAAAGAAGCCATGCGGTGGTGGTGCATATCTTTAGTCCCAGAACTCAGGAGGCAGAGGCAAAAGGATCTCTGTGATTTCAAGGCCAGCCTGGTCTACAAAGCAAGTTCTAAGTCAGGCTCCAAAGCTACACAGAGAAACCTTTGTCTCGAAAAACAAAACAAAAATCAAATAGAGACTAGGGCACTAACTCAGAAAAGTGTTTGCCTCACAAGCAAGAAGACCAGATTCAATCCCTAGGACCCAAATGAAAATGTCTGGCACAATGGCACACACATTTGTAATGCCAGCACTAGAGAAGTTGGCTCACTGGGCTCACTGGCAGCTAATCTGGCCTAACTGGTGAGCTCTAGGCCAATGAGCAGCTGTCTCAAAGTAGGTAGACAATATTATGAGGATAATATTTGAGGCTGTTCTCTGGTCTTCACATGCAGGCAGACACACACTCATGTGTACACACACATGCATTTTAAATAATCCATTTAAATGATCATTCTACAACACTGGTTCTCAATCTTACTAATGCTGTGACTTTTAATACAGTTCCTTATGTTGTGGTGACCCCCAACACTATTTTAGCTGATACTTTATAACTGTAATTTTGCTACTGTTATAAATCATAATATAAATATCTGATATATGCAGGATACCTGATATGTGACCCCTGTGAAAGAATTATTTGACCCTCCAAAGGTATCGTGACCTACATGTTGAGAATTACTGTTTTAGAATACAACAGTTTCAAAACTTTTAGATTTTTTTGGCTTACAAACTATTAGAAATTACCTATTTGACTTGCACAGTCTTACTAAATCCTTGAACTAATATTTTACTTTTAACTTTTAGATAAAATTTGATTAAATTTTATTTATTTATTTACTTGGGTTTTTTTATTTTTTTTTTTTTTTTTTTTGAGACAAGGTTTTTTCTGTGTAGCCCTGGCTGTCCTGGAACTCACTCTGGAAGACCAGACTAGCCTTCAACTCACAGATCTGCCATGCTCCACCATGCCTGGCTACTTGATAGTAATTTAAAAATGAGTTGAATCTCAACTAATTTAATTTCAATTTGTGCTAATATCAATGTAGTTAAACTGGAGATGCCAAGCATTTGCTATCACATGAAAGTGCCATGTTCTCCAGAGAACTCACAAATACATGCTGTTATACAGACAGAAATAGAAACAAATGATGACAGGCAAGATGGCTCTGCAGGTAGAGTGCTTGTCCCCAAGTCTGACCACCTGAGTTCAATCCCTGGGATCCACATGGCAGGAGAAAATGGATTCCAGCAAGTTGTCCAGACCTCCTCATGCATGTTGTGGCAAGCACATGTACTGCTCTCCCCCATGAGTAAGTAAGTAAATGCAGTAAAAATGATTTAACTCTTACTGGTTGTTTTCTCTGCCCGTTTTCACCTTTACAAACCAGAAGGTCATGAATCTTCTCATTATAAACTTCAAAGAAGCTCATTTCGAGATGGTAGCTGACCTAGACGGACAGAGACAAAGCATCCAATTTGCTTTAAAATCCTTTGCATTTTTGTAAATCATATGCCTAACACAGATACAGATCTGGAATACATGAAGGGCTTTTACCACCAACATAACATAAAAAATGTAATTAAAAAATCAGGCAAAGAACTTGAACAAACATTGCTCTAAAAACCATACACAAATGGCAAACGAGCACACGAAGAGATGACCAGCATCACTGTCAGTGGGGACGTGCCAAACACCACAGTGAGCCAGCACTTCACACCCGTAAGGATGGCCATAGACAACAACAATAAATGGGGCTGAGTAATGGCTCAGCAGTGGAGAGCATCTGCTGCTCCTGCAGAGAACCTGGATTCGGTTCCCAGTGCCAACACAGCATCTTACATGGCCTCTAAAGGTGCCAGTACATGTAGGCAAACACTCATACACATAAGATAAAATAAAAAATTTAAATAAAGAAAAACTGACAAATATTGAGGATGTAGAGAGACTGGAATCCTCTCCCATTGGTAGCAGGGATATAAAATGGCAAAGCCACTGTGGAAAAAATTCCTCGAAGGTTAAGCAAAAATTTAGCTCATGGCTCACATCTCTACTCTTATACATCCAAAAGATTACAGAGTATTCAAACACAACTGTGTACCAGTGTTTATAGCAACACTACAACAGATACAAACAGCCCTTTGTACTAAGAAATGAAGTACTGATTGATACTTGCTATAACATGGATATATCTCCAACAAATGCTAAGTGAAAGAAACCAGACAGGTAGATTACCCGTTATATGATTCCATTTATGTGAAATTTCAAAGCAGGCAAATTCAGAGAAAGATAAGCAGATTAGTAATGCCAGAGTTTGGAAAAAGTAATAAGGAGACCTAACAATTTAGTGTGTTCAAAGTCTTCTTTGGGAGCAATGGAAGTCTTCTGGACTACAAAGAGACTGTGTTAAGAATTTACCACTGCAACCTGTGAGGTAGATCACCGGGAAAGGACACTTGCTGACAAGCCTGGTGACCTGAGTTCGATCTCTGGGACCTACATGGTGGAAGACAGAACAGACTCCCACAAGCTAGTTGTCTTCTGACCTCCACGAGCACATCGTGACACATCTGGTCCCATAGTAAATGAATACAATTTTTAAAAACTGCACCACTAACCTGTACACAAAAATGGTTAATGTTCTATGAATTTTATCTCCCTAAAACAAGTTTTGCATTTCTTCCAGTTAATGTCTAGATAAAGTCCAATTCAAGTCTATAAACATTTAAGCACCTACCTACCATGTGTGTGCCTTTAGCTTGTTGCTAAGGATGGAAAGAAATGAAGTACAAGGCCTTCCCCATTAGGGTCCCACTGCAGAGAAATCAAGATACTCTCCAAAAAGAAATAAATTTATTTATTTATTTATTTATTTATTTATTTATTTTCTAGACAGGGGTTCTCGGTAGTTTTGGATGCTGTCCTGGAACTAGCTCTTGTAAACCAGGCTGGTCTCGAACTCACAGAGTCCAATAGGAAATTAATTGAAAGTAATGGGAGAAAATCTTTGCCAGCCATACATCTGACAGAGGATTCATGCATAGAATATATACGAAGCTTTAAAAACTAAACCAAGAAAGTAAACAACCTGATTTTTAAAAAGTCTATGGAACTGAACAGATGCTCTCTCAAGAGAAAGAACACAAATGCTCTTTAAGTGTTCAATATCATTAGCCATCAAGGAAAAGGAAAAAAAAAAAAAAAAACTAGCCGGAGATTCCATCTTGCTCCAGTTAGAATGGTTATTATTCAAAAAAACAAAAACAACAAACGCTAGCAAGGATGTGGAGAAACTGTTACATTGGTAAGGGATTACAGCCACTATGGAAATCAGTGTGGAGGTTTCTCAAAAAGCTAAAAATGCAGCCAGGTGGGCAATGGTGGTGCACACCTTTAATCCCAGCACTAGGAAGGCAGAGGCAGGTGAATTTCTTTGAGTTCAAGGCCAGCCTGGTCTACAGAGTGAGTTCTAGGACTGCCAGGGCTACACTGAGAAACCCTGTTTTGAAAAAAGCAAAAGCAAAACCAAAACAAAACAAAAAGCTAAAAATGCAGCTGGGTGCACTCAGGAGGTGGAGGCAAGTGGATCTCAATGACTCTCTGGTAGCCTGATCTACAGAGAAAACTCCAGGACAGCAAAAGGCTGTTTCAACATAGAAGCTAAAAAGGAAACTGCAACATGACTGAGCTGTACCACTCTTGGGTGTATGTCCAAAAGACCCTGTACTCTACAGACAGTTCCACTTCCGTGTTCCCTGTGGCTCTACTTACAATACACTAGAATGAGCCTAGATGTCTATCAATGCATGAATGGATAATGAAAATGTAGTAATATATACAATGGAATTAAACTCAGCTATAAACATGAAATATGAAATTTGCAGGAAAATGGATGATCTGGAAAATATTATAATGAATGAGGTGACCCACTAAAAGAGGGAGGACAGTAGAACTCTGGACATGAAAAACGGGGAGTTGAGAAAACAGTTATGAACATGAACAGGTCCAAGCAGGGGGGGATAGGAGAAAGGAGGAGGGGAGGGAGGGGTAATTAAACTAAGGAGATATAAAAAGGCCATATGGAAATTCACTGTTTTATGAGCTTATTAAAATTATAATTGAAAACAGTGAATGGAGGTATATTCCATGATGAATAATGTTCCTCCCAGAAGCCATGGGTTGTTAAACAAAAGTCTTGGTGCCAGGTGTGAGATACCTCCCTACAAGTTATTGGATGGGGAAGCATTAAAGTCTCCCAAACCACACAGGCTCTTGGCATTGCTCAGTTGCCCACCAGAACTAGATGGTACAACCTTATTGCTTAGGAGACTACCACACTGCTACACAGAGAAAGCAAGCTGAACTGAGTTGGAAGCTCCCATACTAGCAAGCACTCAAGTGCCAGAGGCGTTATGTAGGCTGCTGGTGAAGGAAACTCATCAAGTCTTTCACTCAGTGTGAATCAGGTGAGCTACAATAATGACCTGCCAGACAAGCTGTACCCTCTAGTATAACAATGGCACAAATGGTTTGGGGGTAATTAGCCGTTTCATGGTTGGATCTGAGGCCTGCTCCACAGCAGGGAATTCATGCCTGGCTCCACAAACTGAGTCAAAGGCCGATGTATGGGGAGGTCATAGGTGCTAGGAGTGAACTATTATTGCTTTCCTAAATAGTCATGTTGTCAAACTGCCTTTAGCTCCTTGTCATACTTTGTCCACCTCAAGTACTAAGTGCCTAGCCAGTCTTTTATATGTAGTCTTATTCCCCTTCAATCCATTTCCATGTTGCAGACAGGAATATATATATGAAGGTCAATCAAAACTAAATATATGAAATTCCATAAAGAAATCTGTTACTTTTTTTGTTTTGTTTTTCGAGACAGGGTTTCTCTATGTAGCGTTGGATCCTGTTCTGGAAATCACTCTGTAGACCAGGCTGGCCTTGCACTCAGAGATCCACTTGCCTCTGCCTCCCAAGTGCTGGGATGCAAGGCGTGTGTTATCACTGCCTGGCTCAGAAATCTGTTACTTTTTAATGTTTATTGAAATATAAAATTGGCAGACGTGATAGTATATACCTTTAATACCAGCACTAGAGAAGCATAGGCAGAGGCATCTGGGGATCTCTAGGAGTTCAAGGCCAGTGTGGTCTACATAGCCAAGGTTTCATAGTGAGACCTTGTCTCAAAAACTTAACTAAACTAAGAGCTGGCTTAGCAGTTAAAGTGTTTGCTGCACAAGCAGGAGAATCAGAGTTTAGATGCCCAAACTCATGTAAATGCTGGTGGGCATGTGGTCCACCTATAATTCCAGCCTTAGAAAGTAGAGATGGGGTGGGGGGGACCGCTTCCCTCAACAAACCAGCTAGCAAAAATAGCTGTAACAGCAAGTTTTGGGTTTAAGAGACCCTGAATCAGGTTGGAGAGATGGCCCAACGATTAAGAGCACTGGCTGCTCTTCCATAGGACCCAGGTTCAATTCCCAGCATCCATATGGCAGCTCACAACTGTCTAACTCCAGTTGCAGGGGATTAGACACCTGCATATAGATATACATACTGGCAAAACACCAATGCACATAAAATAAATAATTCAAAAAGAGAAAGAGGGAGAAAAGGAAAGGGAGAGAAAGAGAGAGAGACCCCAAATCAAAGGATAATGTAAAAGAACGATCAATGAAGATTCCCAACATCAACTTTGGGCCTTCACACAGACACACATGTATACACGATGCACACCCTTACACATGTGCCCAAACACATATACATGTACATACACATGCATGCACCCGCCACACACAAACACATGAAAAGAACAAAAGTAAAAAGATTGCTTTTTTAAAAAAAGAACAAATAGGAATATGTTATTTCCCTGTTTAAAATCTTTCAATGGCCTGAAGATGCCTGCCCCTCTAGTTTCATCTCTTGACACCCTCCACCCTCAAATCCCACTCAAACCAAAGTAAACAATTTACAAATTCTCCAAGGCCCCTACTTTCTTATTCTTGTCTTTGTGCCAGCTGTTTGCTTGGGATGTCCTTCCTGCTTTTCTTTCCCAAGCCAATAGCTAACATAGATCCTTCAAATGCAAGTGCAGCTGTTCCTCCTCCTAAGAAAACTTGTCTTCAGCTCACTCACTTTCCTGTTTGCTGTGCTTTGAATGTGTCCCCCAAACGTTCATACTTTGTGGGAAAACCAAATAACCCAAATTCTCCTGTGCCTGCTATTTGGAGAGAAGACCTTTAGGAGGCAATTAGGGATGGGCAAGTTCCTCAGGTAAGACCCTATGATAGGACTGAGGGCTTTAAGAGCCAAGCCTACACCCACCTTTGTCATGTTATGATATAAGAAGGTCCACACCATGACAGCATCTTGACACTGGGCTTCCAGATTCCAGTACTGTGAGAAACTTTATTTTTATAAATTTATCTTTGCTATTGTGTTATAACAGAAAAGGGTCTAATACAATGTAACAACACAGCATTTGCTTGCTTATACTTAGCATGTAATTGGTTATACTTGGCTGTTAATGGTCCATGTCTTCTGTTTCTCTCTCCTGACTATAGAGACCCCATGCACCCAAGTCTACTGTAACAGTTTCCCTTATGCAAAGATGGAAAATATAAATTCTCAGGCTGCATTCCAGAGCAATTGACATGTGATCTCCAGGAGAGATTTAGCAAGACACATACACCTGCTCCCATCAGATCCCTGATGACACTCATGATCAACTGACTGACAAAGAGTTAGACACTAGACTGGCAAGCAGTGGCAGGTGCTCGGCAGATACTTCCTGAAAGAAAATGAGTACATGAAACAAGAAGCTACAACTGGGTTGTAGACTGACTAGAAAGGCCTGGTTTTTAAAGTCTGGGTTCCCACTCTGGCTTCACTACCCTTTGTTTCAAGTTGTCCAAGCGTTGTCTACTGTATTCAGCTGACTCTGTGCACCCACTTGACTCCAGAGATACATCTATGCCCACATAACCACCAACCACCCTGTAAGCCGATACACAGCACAAAGGAGAGAAGCAAGGAAAGGAACCAGGCATGGTATGCACATCTGCAGCCCAGGAACTCAGGAGGCAGTGGCAGAAGAAACGAGAATTCAAGGGCAGCATGAGCTACAACACAAAGCACAAAAGCAAAAGGTGGAGACGAGAGAGAGAGACCAGAGATTAGCCAACCCTCTACCGCTGCCCACCAAGAAGAACTCCTACATTTGGAGCCTCCTTCCCCTTCCTTCTCCATACTCCACCAAAGAAAGGTGATCTGGAGTTTAGAACACCATCTTTTAGACCTTGTAATGGGTCTTAGCGGTCATGTGATTTGAATTTGAGCATACCTCGGAGGTTTGTTTTTTGGCTACTTGAGCAAAAAGATCTTCACAAAATCTCGGAATTATTCCTGGTTCTTCATTAAGTCCCATCATCCTAGAAATACATTATGAACAAGAAGGAAGAGACATTGATCAGTTTTGGAAATCTCAAAATAATTCTTTTAGGAGAAATGGTCTGGGAAGGGAACAGAGAACATGCAATTCCATTGCTAATACCTAAGAATCTAGGCTCTGAGGCCAAATCTGCCCCATCTAAGTTTTACTTCTCTTCAAGGCTCATGTACCCCAGCTGGCCTCAAACTCACTATGTAGCCTTGAATTTCTTTTGTCGGGGGAGGGGGCTAGAATTGAACCTAGAATCTCATGTATTCTAGGCAAAGGTTCAACCTAAGCTACAGCCCCAGGCAGGTCTTGAACTTCTGACTCTCCTGCCTCCACCTCCCACATTCTGAGATTACAGGTATTAGCCACCAGATCCAGTTTATATATTGCTGAGTTAGCCTTACAGCCTCACATAAGATTCTTAGCCCCATTACACCTCAATTCAGCCTTTAAAATGGCAATGTCAGAAACGGAAAGGGTTACTGTGAGAGAATACAGGCAAAACTGTCATTGACGTCAATTAAAACTCAGAACAGGAAATATTCCCATAGCTACCATTCACAGGATGCTTTACTTCTATACTGTTTTAAGATTGTTGAGTTCAGGGGCTGGAGAGATGGCTCAGTGGCTAAGAGCACTAGCTGCTCTTCCAGAGGACCTGAGTTCAATTCCCAGCAATTGCACATGGTGACTCACAACCATTTGCAATGAGATCTGTCTCCCTCTTCTGGCATGCAGGCAGAACACTGTATACATAATACATAAATAAGTTTAAAAAAAAAAGATTGTTGAGTTCACAGAGTAATTGTATACATTTATGGAATACAGTGGTATATTTTAATACCTAAATACAATGTAGAATGGGCAAGGCGACATACAACTTCAGTATTTTTCCTTTTATTATACTGAGAATATTCAAAATTTCTGAGCTACTTTGAAATACACAATTTATTGGCACCAAGCACAATTACCATAGTTACCCTGCTGCATTATGTCTTATGTTTACACCTATGCTCCTGGGGTGTCCTGTCCTTCCTTCTGAGCATCCTTCTAACCCGCTAAAAGTCTATATTAAAATATCTTTAATAAAACCAGGTACTGTGTATGACCAAAATTTCTAGTCAGGTTTTTATCTAGTAACTTCACAGTTGTTCATACATGTTAATACAAGAAAGATTGATGTAAGAAGGTTTGAAGATCTGCCAAATATGAGAGACTAAGATGCCTTACAGTTCTCAGTACACACACACACACACACACACACACACACACACACACACACACACTATCCTCTTTGATTCAGTTTATGAAAGAAATATAAGTTAGGGCTGGAGAGATGGCACAGTGGTTACGAGCACTGGCTGCTCTTCCAGAGGACCTGGATTCAATTCCCAGCACTCATATGGTGGCTCACAGCCATCTTGTGACTCCAGTCCCAGGGAATCCAACACCCTCTTCTGGCCTCCTCAGGCACCCAATATGCATATGGTATACAGACACACATGCAGGCAAAATACCCATACACATAAAAAATTAAGTTAAAATAAATTATGTAAGTTACAGCAAAACAGAGACAATTATATCTACAAGGAAAATTACCCGTGTAAAGTACAGCCTAGAGATTCAAGTGTCTGCCTAAGTATACAGACTTAGTCTAGAATAATGGAGGAGACCCAAGCCCAAATCTGTATGATGTCAAAACTATAGTCTTCAGCAGGCAAGATGGCTCAGTGGGTGAAAAGGCACTGTGGACAAGCCTGGTGACCTGAGGTCAATTCCCAGAGTCTAAAAGCAGAAGAATCAACTGCACAAAGCTGTCCTCTGACCTCCACAAATATGCCATGGCACATGCACCCAAGCACAAACATTATGTGCATACACACAACAACTTTAAAAAAATTTTAATTAAAAAAAAAAAACCAAAAGTATTCTTTCTATAGCCACGATGCTGACAAAAGAAAATGTAAACCTTTCTAGATAGTTGCATAATATATCACTTACGTGTACGACTTTCCAGAGCCAGTCTGGCCATAAGCAAAGAGACAGGTATTATAGCCTTCAAAAGCTCTTTGTAGGAGTGGCGCTGCCAGCGACTCATACACAGTAGTCTGGCTAGCATAGCCAGGATGACAGTCATCAAAAGACCAAAACAAAACATCGTAGATGAAACTATAAATTTGTTTCATATCGGGATGTTCCACAGTTATTTCTTCCCCGTTCCTGAAGACAATCTGGGATGCTTTCTCCATCTTCTCTCTTTGGAAAGAAGCACACAGAACAAAGTACCTGTCATTATTATGAAAACCATCTCCACAGAACACAAGAAGGGCCCCTTGAAGCTTAAGGTCACCGTTCCCTCAGGGCAAGACAATTCTCTAGCTTTCTGTAGAAAATCAGGAAACCAAGGTCAGTGAGTCTCGAAAATGTGTGCTCTGTCTCAAGTGCAGCTCTACAAGGGAAACCAATTTCAAATTCCTTGTTCAGAAAACCAATTTTTAAAAGTTTTCTATGGAAAAATAGACATATCCTATGTCTATGTTTCAATTCAAATCATGAAATGTCTTTTTATATTACAAAAAGGATGGAGATAGAAAGCTATGTAAAGGTGGCATAAAATATGAATACAATTTTAATGAACCTGGAGTAACAAATTTAAATCTGAAGTGTCTTCGGGCTCCTAGTTGTCACTGTTAATACAAAGGTCCTTCCTTGCATGAGAGTCCCTCATCAAAATTTCCAGTCTTCATGGTACACCCTTCTATCCCAGACTTACAAAATCTTCACTTACTCAGTAGAAAAACACTGGCCCAAATGTCAGCCTCTTCACCCTTCCCACTCCTTCCCCCAAGAATCTGCTTTAAAATCTCATTTATCCTGCAAACCATCTGTCTCATCAATCTGGTGAGGGCCACCCCACCCCCACCCCCAGCTTTCAGAGCCTCTCCATGAGCCTGGAGCCAGACACTTGGTCCATTACTTCCCAAGTTCTTCCAGTTGTAGTCATCCACCATGGGGCTCTCTTTCTATTGCCCTCTTCCTGGCGTGGCTCTGAAGCTCTTGTGAGCTTCTTGACTTTCTCAGATCAGCTCACCCTATTTTTGCTAAAAAGACCTTTACGGAACTTACTACCTTACCTCTAACTACTTTTCAGTTCAAATTCTAAGTTCCTTCACTGAAACAGCCGTCACCATGTACACTCCTGGGTTACTTAGGCACAGGTCACACTGCTGATCCCGTGACAAGTTTACTGTTTTCCCTTAAAGCATTTAAAAGTAATTCTATTGCACATTCATGTTTTATATCTACCTTTTATTTTTTATTTTTTTCAAGACAGGGTTTCTCCGTGTAGCCCTGGCTATCCTGGAACTCACTCTGTACACCAGGCTCATCTTGAATTTAGGAAACTGCCTGGGATTAAAGGCATGGCAACCAGACCTAGCTGATTATTTTTTTAAATCTTATCATTAATCTGTGACTATTCCAACCACAATCACCTTTAGAGAGACATTCCACACCATCAAAATCAAGTATGACAAGCCTCTGCATTTTATCACCACTACATATCAAACTCAGGTGACACTGTTGATAATCACCATTCTGGAACATTTTTTGGGAAGACCTCTCTGGGGAAGCTATGAGCTGGTATGGCTCTTTTTAAAGAAAAGGTAGACATTACCAACCACTACAAATCATGAATTTGAAAGGAGACTGCATTAGAGAATTCAATGACTCACTCAGCAACAACCCTTTAGGGACGAAATCTCACTCTTGTAGCCTTGGCTAGCCTGGAACTTGCTATGTAAGCCAGGCTGGCCTTGAATTCAAAGATCTACCTGCCTCCACTTTCCAAATGCTGGGACTAAAGGCATGCACAATTATGCCTGGCTCAGTTTCTAAAAGCAATGTAGCTAGGAGCACAGATGCAAAATACAGATTTTAACTTGTGTAGTCTATCATAAAAAGAATCAATGTAGCCGGGCTTTGGTGGCGCACGCCTTTAATCCCAGCACTCTGGAGGCAGAGGCAGGCAGATCTCTGTGAGTTCGAGGCCAGCCTGGTCTCCAGAGCGAGTGCCAGGATAGGCTCCAAAGCTACACAGAGAAACCCTGTCTGGAAAAAAAAAAAAAAAAAAAAAAAGAATCAATGTACTACAATTAAGACTAAACATTAGTGGGCTGGAGATGTGGCTCAATGATAACGCACCTTCCTACCTAGTGTACACAGTGTTCAACTCCCAGCACCACAGGAAAATGCCAACAAGGTTAAAGACACACGACTACTACACTGGCTCTCTAAAAGCAGAGAGGAATCAAAGGCACAGCATGGCCTGGGACTGACTTAGCCCGAGAGCTGAAACCCTGAACATACCGTTTGCTGAAAGGCCTCACTCGCACGGCCACCGTCACTTGACTATTTTCTGCCCTTACAGGGTCTGCTTCTGTGAAGGTATTCTGAACTGCAGATTTTTCTTCTGGAGGGAGTGTGCTTTCTTGTGAGTGGTCCCTTTTATTTGCAAGAAGAGCACTTTTTGGCCTCTGTTTAACCTGAGGGCTTGCTAGCCTGTTTTTCAGGGTTGATACAGCTGGGCTTTTAGGTGGAGGCAGGGTATGCCTTGGTGCCAATCTATGTTCTGGAACACATTGCACCGGGGTCCTTGTTTCTAAGTTTCCAACTTTATGGACAGTTTTTGCAATGTCCTTCCCTGTACTTCCATGGTGTGGCTCTCCTGCTCCTGACACTTTGACATCCAGCTTGTTCTCAACCGGTTTCACTGCTAGGTGACCTGATCTCACAACACCAGTTTGACACTGGGAACCAACGGGCATTCTACCGTTTGAGTTCTTAACTGTCCCCCTTTCGTTTGCCGTACTGAGGGCAGGAAATATGTCTTTGCGTTTTTCACCAACCATCACTCCAATGTCATTTGAGTCTTCCATGGAAACCACAGATGACACTACACCAGTGTTGTTATTTACAAGCTTTGCTTTTGTCCTAGTTCCCTGTGAAGCACAGTTATTTTCTTTGTCACCTCCCACAGTATATGTTGTTTCCAACTTTTCCACAAAATCTGTTTTAGGATGACGACGTTGTAACCTAAGACTTGTATCTGCTGTTTTTGTAGTAGTGTCTCCCAGCTCACTACCAAGTAAAGATGATTCTTTGTTCCAAGTAGCCCTTCTCTGAAGGGTCAGTCTGCTGGAGTCAGGGGTGATGGGCGTCTCTCTTGTTTTTTTACAGGCAGAGATAACATAAGTGCTATTTATGTCTCTGGCTTTACTTCCAGCACTCAATACTGGATCGTGATTTTCACTCTCTGACATATTTGACTTCAAGTATATTTTAAGTCGGTTGCTGTGGGTGAGGCCACTCAGTGATGAGGTCTTCTGACAGCCTTCCAGGGTATCACTGCTGTGTCTGTTAAGCGAAGTGTGTACTGACATCTTGGCACCAAGTTATTTAAAAAAGGGTGAAGAGTCTAAGCACTTTAGGGGCTTGTTTGATTGCTGGCCATTCTGTACTTTTCAGTCTCCAAAAATATTTGATCAACTACAAAAAAGAAAACCGGAAAACAGTTACTACAAATTTCACAAACAGTGAGGTTCTCCCACTACAGAAGTGAATTCTCAGAGGTATGCATTAGACTGAATCACACCTCCGCCTCCACTTCATCTCCATGAAGCTTTGGACTATCTCTGCCCTCAAAGGACTTTCACTCATTACTCAACAAATATTTACTGTCGGTACATGCCAGGCACCCACAGACACCTGCAGAGGGTCTTCAAACACAAGACCTTCCAGCCTTATTTCCGTCATCTAGGAGCTCACAGGTAACTTATCTCAAGAGAAATGAGTCAAGTGGTTTAAGAAACACAGAATGTGTATGTGAGCATGCTCCAAGTATCCCCAGCTTGGAATCATAGCATTGAATCAGAGTCTGAAGCCAAGGTTTCTGAATACTTGTTAAATGTATGTTAAATACAGGAATGCCTACAAAGCAGATCAACATGATGTCACAAGGCAGGCTTCCCCAATAAGTAAGTACCACGGGCATTACATACTATAAACTGTATGTATAGCCAAGTGTGATGGTTCAGACCTGTAATTGCAGCCTCAGGGAGGCTGAGGTGGGAGAATGGAACTTTCAAGGCCAGCCTGACCATGTATATGCAAGCAAGACCCAGTCACCGATGCCTATTCCCCCCTCAAATTAGATACATGGACTGTCTTTTATTCATTATACAACAAACTAGACAGGCATGTGTGTAAATATAGGCCAACAATATCTATTAGGCATTACTTAATAAAGAACAGTGGGAAAGCACATGCCTGGCTGTTGACCGGTTCTTTATCGTGACCCTTAAGTGGATGTAAACAAGTCTTTAATATTGGATTCCTGAGTCTGCCTTACAAAATGACGTTGATTCAAAGTATTTCAGACATTATTACAAATCAAGGAACAAATGACCAGAAGCTCGTTTTAAAAAGATTTTTAAGGTTTGACATAATTAAGAGTCATCGTTACTTACAACAACAACAACAACAAAAAGGGTCCAATTATAAGCATCTACTGCTAAACTTTCAACAGAAACTACAGAACCCGCCCATTATGAAGTGAAATTAAGGACAATAGATCCCTGGGTCTTAGAAATCCCAAAAGCCATCTGCTCTTTGCACAAATCAACATGTTTTTTGTTTGCAGAGTTTCGCCATCAGCTTTCCAAGAGGAATGGAAGGAAGGCAAGAAAAGTCAGACACGACCACAGGCCGCGGCTCCCGGAGACTGAAGCCGCCACGCCAGGCTGTGACAGTGTACCTGGACCCCACCGAGTCCGCAGCTGCACGTTCCGCGGCGCTGCCTCGGCTTCCGGACGGACAGAGGAGCGCCCCGCGCCCCTCGCCGGGGACTCTGGGACAGGAGGAGGCCGAGCCGCGCCCACCCGCGCACCCCCGCCTGCTGGACTAGCAACCGCAGGCAGCGTTCAAGGTCCACCGGCCGGCTGGGCGAGCAGCTTCAGCGCGCTCTCGGCCCCGAGCCTCCTTCCTCTCCCTAGACCCTCAGCACTCACCATTCCCGGAGCAGGCTCCCGCGGCTGCAGCAATTTGAATGCATGTCTCGCCTCCTGATTGGTTGCTGGACGCGCGTCAAGCACCGCCCCTTCGCTCCTCCCCACCCCCCGGAAGCGTAGCTTCTCCCGCGAGACCGCCCCGCCCTTGTCTCCTAGGCGACGACGGGAGCCTCCTTTGGGCTCAACCCCAACACAGCGGCGCAAAGAGCTTGGAGCTGGGAGGTACCCCCAGAATGGGAGGGCACTCACCTGAAGGGTTTATAGAAGCCACAGTCTTACCTCGAAGATTTATCGTGAATGACCGTGTGCCCCACGTTAGTTACAATAACACTTCTGGTATTTCATACGCAAGTCGTTGAGTGATGACATGGACTAAGTGTCTTAGATGAATTAAAAATATTTAATCCTGAAAATCTTATGAGGTGTTAACGTTATCCCGGTCTGTAGATGAGGAAACGAAGTTTGGTGTTTACAAACTTGTGAATGATCTGACCACTGGCTGAAAGTCTAAAGCTGTTGCAGAAAAGGTTTCAATTAAGTTTTTTAAGCCTGAAAAAAAGGTAATCCCTAAAATAACCAGCTCAATAGACTGATTCTAGCCTAATATGTATTCCAAATTAACAGTATGAAGATAATTGAAATTATTCAGTAAGACAGAAAAGGAAAGCAGAAGTAGATTCAGCTGTATGAAAAATTACACGATAAAGTAGTCATTTTTTTCTAACACTTTTATTTGTTCCTTGACAATTTCTTTCTTTCTGTTTTAAGTATATGGGTGTTCTGCCTATATGTATGTCTGTGCATCGTGTGGGTTCCTGGTGTCCACAGAGACCAGAAGAGGTCTTTGGATCCTCTGCTACTGGAGTTCCAGATGATTGTGAGCCGCCATATGCGTGCTGGGAATTGAACCCAAGTCCTCTAGAAGAGCAAGCAAGTGCTCTTAACCACTGAATCATCTCTCCAGCCCTCATTCTTCAATTCCTAAAAAATCTTAAAATATATCTATGGGGAAACTCGCCAAACAAAGTGTTTATCAGATCAATTGTGAAAGTGTTCATTTAGTTAGTAGTAAGAAGATGTGATGAGGAAAAAGACTAATAAACTCAATACATGAGAAGTTTAAAAATCAAATATAACTCAAAACAAGTGTAAGATAACTAGGAAAATATGATATATAAGTAAAAATCTCTTCAACTTAGATGATAATAACTTGATAATAGACTATAACCTGGGTAAAGATGCTTCATTACAAAAAAGAATTCACATACATACAAAAATAATTCATATAAAACAAAATGCAAGCATTCCAGACATTAAAAAATAAGTATGTATAAAAAAATCTTCTTAAAAAATTCTTCTTAAATTTTGGGGTTTGTAATTTTGTACAAAAATTCAAAGTCTAAATTTTTAGTCATGTTCATTGGCATATTTCTTGAGTTCAGAGGCCATGTCTATTCAGTGTCTCTCTAGAGTTCAGTATAGGGCCTGATATATAGTAAGTGCTCAGTAAACATTTGTCAAATAACAAACCCTTCTAGACCTGTAAAAACATAAGGATATCCATACATCCAGACTTAGTAATGGTATGAAAGAAATTTATTTTGAACAAAAATTCACAAGAATATTTCCTATTTTTATTAGGTACAAACTTGAGAAAGTCTAAATGCCCAATCACAGTAGAATGCTATGAACACTAGAAAAATGAGGAAAAAAATAATAAATTAAATTATAGTTATTGTGTCCTTTTAAACTAAATAGTTACTGAGGTGGGTGTGGTGGCTCCCACCTATAATCCCAGGATTAGGAGATGGAGGCAGGAGAATTGCTTCAATTTTGAGGCCAGCTTAGGCTACACAGTGAATTTCAGGGCAATCTGGGCTAGAATAAGACATTGTCTTAAAAAGAAAAAAATCCTAAAAAGTTGCACAGGCCGGGCGTTGGTGGCACATGCCTTTAATCCCAGCACTGCAGAGGCAGGCAGATCTCTGTGAATTAGAGCGAGTTCCAGGACAACCTCCAAAGCAATACAGAGAAACCCTGTCTCAAAAAGAAAATAAAACAAAAAGTTACACAGCAATTAAAAATTAAATAGGGGAAGGCAATAATTAGACCTAGTCACAATGTGTGTGCTCCACCAGACTGCAAGCTTGAAATGGTGGCCCTGGTGACTGACAGGAAAGCCTCATAAGACTGTCACAGAACACTAGTCACACCCACTCTACTCTCTTTCTGTTCCAGATTCGGGATTTAATTCCACTGGATGATATTCCACAGAATCCGGGGCCAGCTGGAGTCACCTCTAGGTTAGACAAGGCAGATATGGCTCTCTTAGTTATTTCACTGTGACAGCACTTTTCCGTGCAAATCCTGTCCAAAGTGGACTAGCAGGGGAATCACTCAGAGACTGAGTGACTCCGGCTCTTCATCCAAAAATTGCAGATGAGAAAGCTGCCCATCCCAAAGAGTCAGAATGAGGATTAACGTAGTGTTTGGTAGCTTAGAGCCTGGTGCAGGATTAATACAAATGTTAGTTCCTCGACTGTATGGCCTTAATGTAACTCTCTACAGTGTGGAACAGCCATATTCAAGTTCAGTGGTGCATTTGGGGGCTTTCTAATAGTAATGACACATTTAATGAAAGATGAGGATTGTGATTTTAAGCCCTAGAAATAAACAATGAGAAAATGTAAGTGTTTTTTATAATGGACTCTCTCTGGTCTCTTAAAAGACAACAAGAAAATACTTTTGGGGCCAGGCACTCCTCATGAGTCTTGTTCATGTATAACCAAATTGTTAAGAAGCACAGGCCATTGTGCACTTTTCTTTGAAGAGGGACAAGAAGGAGTCTAGCAAATGAAAATTTGGCCAATACCAGGTGGGTAGGGTAAACCATAATTCATTTCAAGCCTCAGTTCTCGAGTAGTGGTCAGCCACCGTCTTGACTTGGGGATATGGTGCCTTCTCCAACATTTGAAAGCCCCTGACAGGTTAGAAGGGCGACTTTGTTAGTAGCAGCAGAGCAGCTGCTTACACAGCTCTATGTTTTCAAGTTTGACTCATTCAAGTAATAGTTGCTTTGGGAGATTAGAGACAGTGGCCCACTGTCATTATTTTACTTGTCTCACCTTTGGTAGTGGCAGGGGTGGCTTGGCTGTTGCTGACTCCTAGAAAGAATCAAATTACAAGACATGCACAAAATATGTTTTTAAAATATGCTTTTATGAATATAAACATAATTATAAGAACCCTATCAACGTCAACTAAATCAACCACTCACATAGCCAGGAACCAAGGTAACTCTAATAATATATTTTCCTTAGCTTCCTATTCCAGCTGCAAAGCAGTCTTCACTTATGTCATTATCTAGTTCCCCCCTCAGAGAAACAGGTACCCCACTACTTAGGGCCATTCTGCGCCTTTACCTTGTCTTCTCCGTTGCCCCCAGTGACCTCCCACATCAGTTTTCTCCATCTTTCCTCCATCTCTGACATCTTTCTCATCTGAAAAACGTAAGACGCTTGCCAGCTGCTCCAGCTGTGTGTTACTTTATCACCTCATGACCAGGCTTTCCTTAGGGAGGGGTGCCCAAGCCTAGAGGTTTGGGGGCACTTTGGATGCACATGGGAGAGGCTTGGCCAGGGCTGTTTGACTAGGCAAGTGAAAGAGGTTCAATCCGGACAAGAGAACATGAACCAAGGTTCTAAAGCGAACACTGAGACGTGAAGCCTGTAAGACCAAGGGGCAAGTAGAGGACACTGGGCCCCAAGCAATTAGGATCCCAGTAAACAAAAGCACAGAGTTAGCAGGGAAGAACTGAGGTGCAAACAAGTACAAATCTCGGACATTTTCCAGGAACACCAAGATGCTGTCCACAGCTGTCATCCTGGGTGCTGACCTTAAGGTATGTATTTGGGTCAAGGACATAGTAGGGGCAAGCACAAGACACGGCTCTCTTCAAGTTTCCGGAAAGCCTTCTCTATGTATGTCCCATCGGTTCAGGGCCAGCTAACTTCTGCGTCGTCTACTCCACCATGAGTGAGCCTGTCATGAGGGGAAAGGAGGCTGTGAAGAAGGGGGCTTCTACGTTACCAGGGTTCTGCTCTACAAAACTGAAGGTGCACCTTCACCAATGTCTCCAGCTGCTGTGAAGCCAACTCTGTCAAAGCTGCCCTCTCTGACATTTAGTGCATTTCTCTGTTGTTTTCTGAAGTATGCTCCTCACATCCTGGCCTCCCACACCTCCACCCAGGGCTCATGGCATTGCTCTCCTCAAATGAAGTGGAGGACTCAGGGACCAAAGAGGAAAAGAGCTTTGAAATTGGTGCCTTTGTTTTCTAGAAGAATGAAGTAGAAACTGTGTGGCTGTCCACTTGGATATGAGGACACAATGGCTGGAGAAAGGCCACACCACACCCTAGGGATGAGAGGGTAGTGAAGGAACCTGGATCTTCCATGACAGCAAAATCTGCATCAAATCCTAAACAACTTATCCCCTTACCTTTTAAAAACATAAAGCAAGTGTCTGATTTTAAAAGCCTTTTATGTACATCTTTGCATGCACACATGTATGTGTGTGCCTCCCAATCTAACTAATACAAATCCATTCTTTACAAAATAAATATAGCTTGGCAGGCCTGTGATTCCTCCTCTGTCTCTCCCCTGCAGCTTCACTCACTACTCAGCTTGCATTTTATTTTCAGCCATTTGGAAGTGGCCCATTGTTCTGAATGCTTCATCTGCATGTGCGTCTTGGTGCCCAGGTTGCTGTCAGGAAGCAGATATACTCACCCTACATCCGCCTTCCCCGCCAAGACTCCCACTCAGACAAATTCTAAAACAGGTTTTAGAAATTTTGCGGCATGAACCGGGCTGACAACCGATGAACTCTTTCCTTGAGAAAAACCCATCCAAAGGCAGGCATGGTTGAGCACACCTTTAATGCCAGCACTTCAGAAATAGATGCAGGAGATTGCTGTAAAGTTCAAGGCCAGCCTCGTCTAGATCTAGCCTGTCTCAGCAAGTACACAAAACAAATCTGCAATGTAATCCCCAAAATAAAAGTAAGTAATTTTTAAAAATCCCACTAGATGGCACCAAACTGAAAGAAACCATGTAGAGCCTAGCAGCACACAAGCCTACAATAAATCGCCTTCATTAGCAGTCTTTTGACACACACACACACACACACACACACACACACACACACACAATCTGTTATAATTGAGTTCATTTTACAGTTTTATTTTCAGTGCTGGTGATCAAACCTAAGTCATTGCACGTGCTATTCACAAGTTCTATCTTAAAGCTGCATCAATAGCCCTTGGGTCTTTTGAAACAGGTGAAACAGGATCTTACTATGCTGCTGAAGCCAGCCTTGAACTCACTATTCTGCCTCAGCCTTCTGAGTGCTGGGATTACAGATTGGAGCACCAAGTCCATGCACAAGTGCTGGCTGGTTTTACTCCTTTGTAGGTATTTGCACTTACTTACCTTTTGAGGTAAGACACCCTAGGATGTTGGAAATTAAAAGTCTTACAGTCCGAGGTCAAAGGAGAGGTATTGATGAGTCGTAAGAGCACCACAACCGCTGGAAGGGCCTTATATGAGTCTTTTTACTGCAGTGTCCTCACCTGTGAAACAAATGCCTGGATCAAGTCCATTCCTGGTTCAGGATACATCCATGACCAAATATCACCCTGTGTCCCTGTGACGTAGGTACACACGACTAGTCTACAGGCACAAGAGGCTGGGTTTCCACACCAATAACTCACCATGTACCTCATGCCTATTAATCAGGACACCCAGGGTCACTGCTCCTCATCTCTTCCTGGAACAGATAGATGTTTTCATAGACTTTCTTGCAAAAGAGTCAAATCTATACAGGTGAAGATTGTGGCAGATTCCAATTGTTTGCTTTGTTTTGTTTTTATTTTTCTGAGACAGGACCTTACCCTGTAGCCCAAGCTGGTCAGAACTTGTGGCAATTCTCCTGCCTCAGCTTCCCAAACGTTGGAATTACAAGTACACCCACTTTAATGAGACTTTTGTGATTTCTTAATGAGGCAATCTAAGTCATTTAGCAGGACTGCCTGTCATTTTAAAAGAAGCAATTATGTTAGGCAGTAATCCCTTTTAATGCATAAATGAAAGAACTCAGGGATTAGCAAATGTTACAGAATGCGCTTTTGCTCTTTTACTCCAGGGACAACACACAACACACACACACACACACACACACACACACACACACACACACACACAGTGCTTTCCTCTGTTGTTTTCTGAAGTATGCTCCTCACATCCTGGCCTCCCACACCTCCACCCAGGGCTCATGGCATTGCTCTCCTCAAATGAAGTGGAGGACTCAGGGACCAAAGAGGAAGAAAGCTTTGAAGTTAGTTCCTTTAGTTTCTAGAAGAAAAATAAAAGTTCAGAGGGAAAAGGTAGACCGGTTAATTTAAGAAAAGCTGGCTAGCAACAAGCTAAGCTAAGGCTAGGCACTCATAATTAAGAATAAGCCTCCGTGTGTGATTTACTTGGGAGCTAGGTAGCAGGCCCTTCAAAAAGATCAAAAAGCTGATTGTTTCTAATTTAAATAAAAAATTAAATTAAAAAAGATAAAAAAGCAGGAAAAGAGTAAAAAAACATTTCACACAATAGAATGCCCTCATATATATATATATATATATATATATATATATATATTGAAATTTATTCTTTTCTCATAAATTGCACCCTAACTGCAGTTTCCCCTCTCTCTACTCCTTCCAGTCCTCCAACCCCCACCCCCACCCCTGGCCAGATCCACTCCTCCATTTCTCTTCAGAAAAGAGCAGGTTTTCCAGGACTATCAACTGAACATGGCATGACAAGTTACAATAAGACTAGGCATGTCCCCTTATATCAAGGCTGGATGAGGCAGCTCAGTAGGAGGAAGAGGGTCCCAAAGGCAGGCAAAAGAGCCAGAGCCAGTCCCCGTTCCCACTGTCAGGAGTCCCACAAGAAGACTAAGCCACACAAACATAACACGTATGTAGAGGACCCAGCACAGAACCCTACAGGCTCCATGATTGTTGCTTCAGTCTCTGGGAGCCCCTGGGAGCCCTGGTTAGTTGATTCTGTGAGCTGTCTTCTCCTGTTCTCATGGCATCCTGGACCCCTCTAATTCCTACACTCCTCCCAGCCCCTTCCCTGGGATTCCCCTGGCTCCCCCTAAGTTTTCCTGTGGGTCTCTGCATCTGCTCCCATCAATTGCTGTATGAAGCCTCTCTGATGGTGATTTCAATAGGCTCTGATCTGTGAGTAAAACAGAATGTCATTAGAAGTCACTTCATTGACTTTTTTTTTTTTTTTTTTTTTTGGCTAGTCATGTTTGATTCTACCTCAGGTCTCAGAGCCATCTAGTCTCAGGCATAGACTCCCTCTTGTGGCATGGGCCTCAAGTTGGACCAGTCGTACATATGTTGGTCACTCCCACAAGTTCTGCACCAGCATTTTGCTGTTATTTGTTTGATTATTGATTGATTATTTGTCTTCTGAGACAGGATTTTCTGTATAGCCCTGGCTGCTGTCCTAGAATTTGCTCTGTGGACCAGGTTGTCCTTGAACTCAGAGATCTGCCTGCCTCTGCCTCCAGAGTGCTGGGATTGAAGACCTGCACCACCACCACCTGTCCAATTGGTAAGATTTAAAAAGTGTGCTCAGCCCCAAAGCTTAGTCAGCAACATCTTTTGTACTCAAAGGAAATTCTGAGTCCTTCCATGAGTTCTTGTAGAAAGAAAAAGTTTTTTAATTTGTTCTTTGTGCATGTATGTGTGCATGATGGTGGGGACATGTGTGTGTTCATGTATGTGTGAATGATGGTGGGGATGTGTGCCTCCATACCTATGTGGAGATCAAAGGACAACTGTGTGGATTTAGTTCTCTCCTTGCACTTGGATCGCAGTCAGAGCCACCTTGCATGAACCATGAGTGT
Source organism: Cricetulus griseus (assembly GCF_003668045.3). Classification (NCBI taxonomy): domain Eukaryota; kingdom Metazoa; phylum Chordata; class Mammalia; order Rodentia; family Cricetidae; genus Cricetulus; species Cricetulus griseus. Next base: position 52,810,483 of record NC_048598.1, read on the forward strand.
CTTTACTCACTGAGCTATCTCTCCAGCCCCAGAACAAGTGTCTGTGGACCAGCTGTGAAGTTTTAGCAGGCACCTTCTTTTCTGCTGTGCTCTTTAAACATGTCCAGGATCACGCCTGACATCCTGTTGAAGATGTTGCTGATTCCTCCAATTAGAAGTGCCATCATTTGCTCCGGTGGCAAAGGAAACACCTGGAGTCACTTTCCTGGTCAACAGATGCAAAAGGAAGCCTCAGATGATTTCAATAAGGGCATGAAATGTGTGTAAGCCATTCATCTGTCCCTTAAATAGTTGGTAATCTAATTTCTTTGTAAAATTCAGTCCTTGTCTGGATGTTTGAAAGCGGTTGCAACGACACACATTATATTGTATTTATAATCATGGTTTGAATTGTTATGTTCATATGTCTATTTTCTCACTTGAGAAACAGTGTGAAAGGGGCTCTGTCCAGTAGTTTCTCCTCCCACTAGTAGTTATAAAAGCACAGCTGCCGAGTAAGAAGCCACCTGCATTAAAAGAATTGGGCATCGTGTCAGCTTTTGCAGAGGGGAAACTGGGCGCTTCTTCAACCTTCCAGTCTTGAAAATAACTCCACAGCCATCCATAAGCCTTTACCCATTTACAGAAGGGTTTGTTTTTAAATCCAGACCATAGTCAGTTCTCTGACTCTCCCAGACAAGAAAGAAGTCCCCGTGGAGCAGTCTGAGGCACAACAGAGAGCTCAGTGTCCTCTTTGCACTCCCACCCCCTCAGTTTCCTCCAGCGCACAAAGAGGAATCCGGGATGACACTTCTGTCCTGGGTGTGAACAGCCATGGTGTAGGTTTAGATGAACTGTGTGGGTTTCTCTCAATTCACACATTACAGACAAGGAATCAGTCTGTTCACTGTGTCGTCCAGTTCTCCCAGCTGTGTTCCTTGGGAGTTATTAATTAAGTGTCACAAGCATTCACTGAGCTCAAACTGTCACTCTGAGAAACAGCTGGCCAGAGGAGTCTGGGTCGATTCCCGAGAAAGGAAAATGAAACGAGTACACGGCATAGTAGGTGTTGTTTTCCCCACAGCTTCCATGAGAGGAGAGCACACTATTTCCCTGGGAATGGATTCCATTCTTTGAAAGTCCGAGAAAGCATTAAGCTACAAGCTCATAGCACCCATAGATCAGAAATATCATCTCAATGCATGAACCACATGCATTCTTCCTCCTCCTCTGCTGCTCTTGTGGCATGTGAAATAAAAGCCAGATCTTAGGATATAGGTTCGCAATGTATGTAGGCAACCACAAGATAACCGGAGTTCAGCAGCAGGCCAAGCAGCAGAATTCCAGCTCCCAGTGTCCTTCTGACTCATGCAGCTTGGCTTTCTTTCTCTGTCCAAGCTTTTGCTGGTCTTGGCTGTTGGAGGTCTGTCTGTGATCTAAAGCTACTTCGGATATTATAAAGCTAGAGCCTGCCATTCTACAGTACCCAGATCTTAGATTCCCCAGGCTCAGGTAAATGTTAAGTTCAGAATTACTCCTCGCCCAAACCAGGTATGATGACACATGCCTGTAAGCCCAGAGTTGTGGCATGGAGGCAAAAGGATCAGAGTTCAAGGTTGAAGACAGTCTAAAATGTCTGAGACTCTCCTTTTCCTTTTATTCTCAGCATAAATCCCCGTGTTCTACCTGTAAATAATCCAAAAGCCTTATACCAAACTATACACCAGCAACAAGTGACAAATTTGTATGGATGAAGACAAAAGCATAAAAAGAATTATAGACCCAGTATTCATGAGCCTCAAGCCAAAGAATGATTCTTCTGTAGTGCAATCAAGAAGATGGCAGAAAAGGCCTGCCTGAAATACTGTGGCTGCCATGGGGGACACACCTTAGTTCCAGCTGGATAGGCAGAGGCAGTGAAGTTTGAAGTCAACCTGAGCCACACAGTGAGTTAGAAGTATGTCTGGGCTACAGAGTGAGACCTTGTCTCAAAAAAACAGACAAATAAACGAAAGATGACATCGTGTTTCTGGGCCCTATAGCAATTCCTCCTTTTCTCTCTTGTTCTCCCCTTTAGCTGGATGTTATTTCTGGATAGCAAGCCTGAGAGAGCACAAAGGTGCTAAATGAGATGCGACCATTTACAGGGAAGCTATTACTCCCTCGTTACACACGGAAGGCTCCTGTCTGCACCTAGACTCCAAAGGTATCATCATCTTGCCCTAGGGCCTCTTCCTCATTATTTGCTGCAATTCTACCTGCTAAAGCTCCATTTGAATATCCTATGAATCCTACCTTAATGCTTGACCGTACTCTTTGTGAGACTGGATTTCATTAGCCTCCTCTCTGTCCATTTTCCTAAACGGTTCAAATCTTTAGTGATCTGGCCTGTTCCTGGAATGTAGCAACTAATACTCTTTCATCAAGGCTCCATCTGTAAGCGTAGCTTCCTCCCAGAGGACACAGTAGACCAATTCTGTGTGTGAAAGGTGCTAATGTGGGATGGTAGAGTGACACAGACGGGACATAGGACTTCTCAGAGGGGTCTGGCCCCTCCCGGCTCTTCCTGGCTCTTGCTACTCCTTGGACTTTTGAGGAGGGAGAGTCTTCACACTCATAGTTTTCTCCTGAGTTCAGATGGACATGGGCATTGGCCCTGGCTGGAGTTCCATTTCTGTTTCCGTTTCTAGGAAGGAGGGAGGTTATCACTGAAGAATGAAATGGGCTGTGATGCAGGGATCCCCCCGCCCACTTCCAGTGCCCTCCTTTCGGTTGCATGCAACCCTCCCTCCTCTCTCCTCATCAAACAAAACTCCCCTGGTTTTCATCACAGCTGGTTTTGACCTGGTGATGTAGCTGGAAGTGGCCTGTTGCTGTGGGCTTTTGTCCTTGGTGTCACAAGCTGAGCATTTAACCCATGCTCAGACCACAGACCAAAGATTCAGAGAGCTCAGCATTTAAGAGCCAGCTCACAGTTCAGAGCTTACAAGGCCATGCTGCTCTTCCAGAAGACTGGAGTTTGGTTCCCAGCATCCAGGAGGCTCACAACCACAGTAACTCCAGCTCCAGGGAATCTTGTATGCTCTTCTGGCCCCAGGGAGTGGCCTCTCAGCTCTTTCATAGTAGATGTTAAGAGAGAGGCATTTTCCTATATTGGCAGGAGGATAGAGGGTTGAAGGCCAACCTGGTCTACAAAGCTCCTGCTGAAAAAGGAAAGGGAAACCCTAAAGGGCATTGCCTAGGTTTGGATTCCTGGCTGCTGCAGCATTTAGCTGGAAGGTTGGGAACAGCTTGAGTAAGTTTTGTGCCTCAGTTTCCCCATGTATAAAATGCAGATAATCATAGTGCCCAACCCACTGGGTTCTTAGGAGGATTAAATGAGACAGCACATTTACCTGAGAAGCAGTATTTAGCAATGCACATATCCTATTTCCTGTACAATCTATCAAAACAGCTCGTTACTCATGACGAATTGGCTCATCAGTCATTCTCATTGAGCTGCAGCAAAGTGCCCCACAGCAGCTGGAATGATGGGCATGGCCCAAGTACTGAGGAGCAGAAACGGATAGAGAAGAAGGGTGGGGCCTGGTTTTGGGTGATGGTACAATGACAGAAGCCTAGAAGAGTGGGCAGCCCTCTAAGAGGGAAGAGCACAGAATGAGGAAGGTGACGAGGCTTCCCAGCTCTGCGGGCACTGGCTCACGTGTCCAGAGTTCAGAGGAGAAATGCCACTCAGAAATGAGGGGGAAGCTAGAGCACCCACTCATGCCCCACCCCACAGGGCCAGGCAGTAGGAGCTCAACCACTGCAGTCATAAATGTCCCCAAGAGTGAGAAGATCACCAGTGGCCACTGAGGGACAGAAGAGCAAGCCCCTGTGGGGAGCATCTCTGGTAGTTTGGATGACCTGTCCTCTGCCATTCTCACTCTGCCAAAAGCGGCAGAAGAACAACCCACAAGCTACAGCTCATTGCTTGACTTCCTGAAGAACTTCTGAGAACAAGCTGTCACAGATTTTGTCTACATGCATCCAGATGGGGCTTTCCCAGGGAAGTGCTGGCCCCACTGCTCTGTGGATGAAGAAGAAGAGAATTCCTCTCAAGTTAAGTATGTCCAGTTTGTCACAGTTACAGGATCTACTATGCCCTTTGCTCTTGTTCCTAGTAACTTTAAAATGGTCCTTCTAGGTAGGTCTGTCTGTCTCACTAGCACCTACAAAGACAGCTCTGTCTCCTCAAATGCTGTTCATTGTCACCGAGTGTGCTCTTGCTGCTAATGCTTGGCACTAATATTAAATATGTAAAACCAAATGTTCAATCTTCAATCCGTATTGTTTTCCTCACGTGCACACACACACAAATCCTTCTATGGCTGTTGAGATGGTTCATCGGGTAAAGACATGTGCCCTGTGAGCCTGGCAACCTGAGTTCGATCCCCAGAACTCACGTAAAGGTGGGAAGAAGAGATCTGACTCCACAGACTTGTACTTTAACCTATACACATATACACACATGCTACAGCATGCACTCCCACACATACACCCTGCACACACAATAATAATAATAATAATAATAATAATAATAATAATAATAATAATAATTGGAATGACAGTTTTTTTAAATAAGAAATTTTATTATTCCAACAACAAAGTTGTTGGAATACTTAGGGTTTAAATGATTTTATAGAAATATATAATGTAGCAGTGGACAAAAAAACTTGCATTTTTTTGTTTGTTTGGTTGCTTTGAGACAGTCTCACTATGTAGCCCTGGCTGTCCTGGAACTTGGTCTGTAGACCAGGCTGGCCTCAAATTCACAGAGATCCACCTGCCTCTGCCTTTTGAATGTTATAGAACTCAGTTTCTCGTCCATACCCCTCTTTTTAAGGTAGGGCCCACTGCATTGCCTCAAGAGGGCCTCCTGCTTCAGCTGCCTGAGAAACTAGGACACAGGAGTGCCAGCCTTGCTTTTACTGACCATAAATTCATGATTTTCAAACCTGGCATGGTGTTCCACACCTGTAATGCCTGCACTCAAGAGACTGAGGCAGGAGGATCACTGCAAATTCAAGGCCGCCTTGGTTTCCCCGCCTTCTTTGGCTGCAAAGTGAGATCTTGTCTCAAAAAATAAAAAAAAAATAAAAAAGACATACAATGTTATTTATAGTGTTCATTATGGTACTTCCTATGTCTTTCTTTCTTTTTGGTTTCTTTGTTTTTGTTTTGATTTGTTTTTTTGAGACTTCTTTGTGTAGCCCTGGAACTCACTCTGTAGACCTGAATTCACAGAGATCTGCCTGCCTCTGCTCCCCAGTGTTGGGACTAAAGGTGTGCACCACCACAGGTGGCTTCATCTGTCTTTCTAGTGCATAAATGGTTTGTACTTTGTGTCTTTATTCTAAGCCATGTTCTTTGTAATACTTCTGAAGTATTCACTGGGAGTCAACGCAGGAATACAGCAGGCACAATGAATCACAATGTCCAAGTGTTGGGGCTCTGATCTAGTTTTCTTTGTGGGAGGTAAAAGGGAAGAAAGAAACCCCCCAATCTACAGGTCTTGCTTTTAAAAAGTAAATGGTCCTGTCTTGGAGAAGAAAGAAGAATGTCATAGGATCCTGCCCTATAGAAGTCAGAGCTGAGCACAGAGAACGTCCATGGGAGACGTTAAAGCCCACAGAATCCTGGAACTGTCTTTGACCTTGGGCACCTGGGGGGCCCTCTGAAGTCTGAGTTATGATGATTATGTGCTCAAAGGGTTCTGCAAGGATGAAATGAGTTCAGTATGAAAATTAATTAGGATGTCTCTGATAGGCAGGGAAAACTAGCAATGGGTGTTTCACTGCTTCTGCTAAAGTGCAGAAGTCTGGTTTATTGTTTTTGTTCCTTAAAAAAAACCACTAAAGGTGCTGGAGAGATGGCTCAGCAGTTAAGAGCACTTGCTGCCCTTGTAGAGGACCTGGGTTTAGTTCCAAGCACCCACATGGTGACTCACGACTGCTTGTAACCCCAGTTCCAGGGATCCAATGTTCTCTTCTGGACTTCATGGCACTGTGCCATGTGCACATATGCACATACATTCATACATGCAGTCAAAACCCTCATAAATAGAAGATAAAAATAAAGTTTCATTAACTTGCTAAATAAACTTTAACTTCTATAGGTCCTTTTCACTTATTGGAGAAACAGTGCCTGTTATCTACTTAGAAAGGAATCCCAAATCTATTATCTTAGAAGTAATTTAATTATTAGCTTTGTAGCAGCCTTTAAATTGTGCAGCAATAACCAGTCTATTTAAGAAAAGACAATTACCTCAGCCTCTTCGGGCCACTGCCGCCCCATTGGAATACATTCTTGTTCTCCCCTCCCTGCTAGTATAAAATACCAGTTAATCAAAAGGAACCCAGTCACCCTTACACCCACAACTTCTTTGATCACCTCTTCACTCTTCTCACTGGCTACAATACTTTTAAATTATTATGCCACTGTTTTCATTTTATTAAAAGCTTAGAGGGTGCCCATCTAAAGTAACAGGTGATTATCTGCTGTTATTAAGAATTGTATTAAACCCACAGTTCTGTTCTCCTAACTTCCATTTTACACTTGATGATCTGATGAAATTATGATGAAACAGTATTTCCCCACCGCAGTGTGAAACATTACTTTATCACTGTTTTAACAGAGTAAAAGCACTGTCTTTTTATTTGTTTGTGAGAATTCTGCTTCCTCTCCTGCAGTCAAAACAAGATCAAATCATGATGCTCATGAAGTCATAATGAACCCACCTGGCTTTCCTTATTGTCAAATGCCTGCCTTTGCCACGCACAGCCACAGCTGTGATGCAAGTGTAAATGGCGAAGGTATCAGAACTATAACCAAAGGTCTCAGAAAAGGCTATGAGGTGGCTAAAGCTTGAGCCACAGCTACCTCAAACTTGAGGGCTCCTCCTGCCCAGACCTCAAAGACTGTGACAGTATATGCTCCACAGCACTCATCCCAAGATTAGATTTCTTAAGCACAGTGCTTTCCCTCAAGTTAAAGTCAAAATGCCTTGTTTAGAAACAGTCACATATAAAATACTATGCTTCCTTCCATCTGCTTACAGGGAGTCTTAGGCCAGGGAGGTCTGACTTCAGGGAGATCTAACAAGCTAAGCCTGGCCATTGGACTCCAAAAGCAAATGGCAAAAGAAATAATGAAGAAAAGGGAAACTAATTATGGCCCTATGTGGAAGTTAAGGGGATCGATGTGCCTCGATCTGTCTCTAGGAGGTGGTGCCATGACTTTCTGCTGAAGCAGGGGAGGAATTGGAGCAGGGAGCAAAAGGCACTAGTGTTGGAAACGTGTGGTGTTTGTGCCCTTCCTCAGGCTGGTTCTGGAGGCTTCAGGGAACATTTATCACTTTCACAGGCAGTTTGGTTCCCATCATGAGATGATCTGTCCCTTCTTCAGGCATGAGGCTTGTTCCTTCATGAGCTAACCCTCCTGCCTAAGGGGCCAGCCTTATCCTGGGCTAATCTGCCTGCAAGGCTCCACTATTCCTGGAACCCAAACTGCCTGCAGGAATGCTGCCATTTGGTGGCCTAGAATAAGATGTTGTAAAAGCCAGTACCATAATTATGTTGTCCCTGCAAGTCTTGAAAGTAAGTAGTTCTTCTTATCTTGGTGTCTTCATTCCTGAAGGTGAGAATTACCAGCTTCAGATGAACACTCCTTAAATGATTGGCGTGATTGGTGTGCCTATGTGCAGGCTGAAGAACAATCTGACCCAGTTTTAAGGTAGGACAGGAGGCAGAAAATGAAGGCAGAGAAACCAAGCTCTCTATTGCTTTAAATTACCCACTGGGCATCTATAGACTGAAGTGAAACAGCTTTTACTCTAAAAGGGTTTAAAGAAAATTGAGTAACGATTTATCAACTAGTCAGTAAGAAATATGTATAGTGCTTTAAGAAGATACCCTGAGAGCCTCCCAGCTTCCTCCTCCCAGCTCCCTTTTCCCTTATGCTTGCCTTCCTCCTCAGAAGACTTCCTTTGAAGGAGGAGAAAGAATGTTGAGACAGGGTGTGGCTATGTAGTCTTGACAGGCCTACAAATGATATGGTGACCATGCTTGAACACGATACAACCCTCCTGCCTCAGCCTCCTGAGTGCTGGTATCACAGGCCAGAGCCTAGCCAAGCATCCTTTATGTAAGACATTATTTCCGCTTAGGAATTTTCTGCATACAATATACTTGCGAATTAATGAAAGTGATAAATGACTCCAATTATGTAGAATGTCTTATAAATTGCAACATTTATACATCACCTAGCTTTCTCTCCCCAGAGTGCTTTGATTAAACACATGGTAAGTGCTCCCTACTGCCTAACTCATGCATCATGGTGGCAGTGTCAGTTATGACATTCATCTCCAGTTTCAGAACTCACTGTGCTACCAGTTGTCCATTCCCAGCCAGCACTTAGGAGCACCTATAATCCCAAGGTAAATATCCCCAGATATTCAAAACGGGAAAAGGATGTGGCACAGCATTTCCTCTATAATTAAACTGGTCTTCCATGAGCAGATTCTTCACTTCCCATGGTTGTGAGAGAGCTCATCAATGACACATCAGTTTTCATTGCCAACAATTAATTATTCCTATTACGTTCTCGGAAGCTCTGATGGACTGCCCGATCCCTGAGTGATGGTGCTGGGGACTGTTGGAGCATGCAGTCAGTCACAGCAGATGGCTGTAGCTGGCAAAGAGTGGGCAGAAAGCTGGAGGGTAGACTCCTATGAAGGAGGGGTTTGGACAGCCGCCACAGGAGCTCAGACTCGATGCTGTCAACAGGGAGAGGATGAAACTCTCTGAGCAAGGAGACACTGGAGAAGGAGTTAGCGTAACCCTCTGAACACAGTGTCCTGCTCTGGTTGGAAAGACATTGGAGAAGCAGAGCAGCCAATTCAAACACTGCTAGAATCATTTAGTTGGGAGGCAGTGGGGTCCAGGGCTTCAGTGGCAATATGAAAGTGTGGCCATTTTGAAAGCAAAGCAGACAGGACTTGGTGACTAAACTGATAGGGAGATTAGAGGAAAGGTGAATTAGTGATGACATCATGGTTTGAGCATGTCTGAGGGAGTGGTAGCACCACCAGCAATGTGGAAGTAAGAAAGAGAACCAGACTTCATGGAAGGAAGATGCTAAATGTGGCTTCAGACATGCTAAGTTGAAGACTTAGTTAGGGTACAAGTTAAAGGATGCAGTTGGAGGCTTTTTGAAGTCGATCCCCTATGGTGGGTTACCTCGCTCAGGGAATCAAGGGATGGTTCTTTTCTGCTTCAACTTGGTATGCTAGACTTTGTTGACTCCCCAAGGAAGGTCTTACCCCCTCTGAGGAGTGGGTGGAGGTGGGAAGGGTGGGAGGTGTGGGAACTGGGGTTGGTATGTAAAATGAAAACTAAATTTTTTAAATAAAATAAAAAACACAGACCTGGATGAAAGAAATATAGAAAACTCATTGATAAAAATTTTTTTTAAAAAGAATGCGGTTGGAAACGGTGTATACAAAGTGAGCATCCCTCATCTGAACATCCAAATTCTGAAATACTTTGAAACTTTAAGTTGACATGAGTATGAACCACAGAAAATGGAGATTTGAAAAGACCTCTGAGAGTCATAAGGCAAACCTCGTTTTACAGGGTTGGAAAGCTGCTAAAGATTGGGATAGTAATTAATTTATGCTACTTGAAAAAAATTGGTGAAGTTCTATAATTGGAAGCTAATTATTCACAAGCAGTTTTACCAAGTTTCTTTTTCTAAGATTCAAAGACAAAAATAAAGATAGGTGAAAATATCATAAACTCAAAATTCATTTTAAAGCTTGTTTTTGTCTCAGGTTTTATTTGTGATATGGTCCAATAATACTGCGAATTATAAAATAACTCCTGGCACCAACAACCGAATAAGAGAAGCGTGTTTACTTAATTATCATTGGCTGGTTTTCACGCTGCGGACCTTGGGCCTCCTGGGTCATTGTAAGTAAGGGCAGGAGACAACAAAAGAGAGATATCTGTGTGGAGTCAGTTTACTTCAAGCTGCCAGGAAAGTCACCTTGGATGACTTGTCACCTTTGGCACCATACCTATGTTAATGGAGGAAATTTTGTGTTGTCTGTAGAATATAGAGAGGGAGTGTAAAATGTGCTAACAGGAATCCAGAGAAAAACATATTCCATCAATGTTCACACACCACAGAAACAGTGAGGCTTCCTCAGAACATGAGTTAGTAAGTTTAGCTTAATTTATTAAATTCTGTTGGTAGTGTGGGTTATAGGTGAAATATGTGGCAATATTTTCCATAAGATGTTATGAAACCACACATTAGAAATACCCTTGACTTTCTGAAAAAAAAATTCTGAATTACAGAATGTATTTGGTATTAGAAATACTAAAAGAACGATGCTAAAAGTATCTTATAAACTGGCACTTGAGTAATTCAAAGTCTAAAAGTCACTTAAAACTACGATGTTTACAATGGAAAACCTGTTTGCTTCAGTTCTGTTTAAAACAACCAAGAAATCACTTCATCACCTTTGTCATATAATTATAGAAAAGAAATAGCTATATTAGTTATTTCAGCTAATTCATATTTTGAACTTCACAATAATTTTTACAAAACCATTAAAATGTTTATAATATAGTAACTTCTTGCCATTCTTAGATCTGTCCCTATATACTCTTCCTTCTTGTTTTGCTTGGCATGTTCTTTCTTGCAAGGAATAATGATAGTAGACGATAACTCTAAAAATACCTGCTCTACCCTTCCCTGGCTACTGATAGATTCTGGAAGAAGGGGGGTCATGGTCTTCAGCTGCTTCCTACTACTGAGCTCACCAAGCTCCAATGGGTAGTTTCAAACCCGTGGTCTCACAGATGGCCTGGTTAAACTTAGTGGGCCACAAAACAAAACTAAATGATGAAACTGTGGGAAGGAGACTTGCAGGGAAAGAGGGGGTGAGGGTTGAGAGAAACCAGTAAGCATTGTGTGTGTGTGTGTGTGTGTGTGTGTGTGTGTGTGTGTGTGTGTGTGTGTGTGTGTGTAACTGTCACAGAACAAATTTAACTAAAATATATATCTTCAAATTTAACTAAAAATATATCTTCAAATGGAGGAACACACTAGCTACACTCTGGCCAGTTTTATTTGTAAAGTTTAATGTTCTGCCCTATATAAGGAAGAACCACAGCACCGCCATACCTCAAAACAATGGAGTAGAAACGGAGTAGAAGATGCAGGAAAATGGGAAGCAGGAGCCAAGACTTGAGATTTGGAGCAGGAAGAGCCTGAAGGTCTCACCATGGGAAAGAAGTGAAGTGGAGGTGTGGACTCCCTCTCTACAGGACTCAAGCAGTTAACCGGCGATGTGAGCTCCTTTCCTCCTTCACTGCGCCCCTCACCTAACACAATAAAGTGTTAAAGCTTACAGCACTATCGGCAGAATGGTCCTAAGGAGGTCAACAGACAGCTGAAAGGTCATTTGAGTACAGCCGTGGGACAGAAGTCATCTGAATTTAAATTACCAATGAGGCCACAGCACAGCTTTGTGGTGTTTTTTGTTTGTTTGTTCAAATATATTTTCATCATTTGCTGTTGCTTTGTTTAGTTTTTGAGAAAGGATCTTACTTTGTAGGTCAAGCTGGCCTCAAACTGGCAATGATCCTCCTGCCTCGAACTTCTAAGTAAGTCCTGGGGTTACAAACATGAGTGAGCCACTACGCTTGACTCTCCCAGAAGGGTTGATTCAGAAAGCCATATTACTTTTTTCGGCTACCCCATTTTCATTTATAAACAACTATGAATCTAGTTTAAAACAAATCAAAACACAACACAACTGTCTTGCTGTCCTAAAATTATCGGCCTGTGGTCCACATTCTGTGAGAGTGCCCTGAGTTCAGCCTTGCAGTGCATCTTTGCTCTAGCACTTGGGACTCTAAAGAGTTGGCTTCCCTTGTACCCTTGAAATTGTGTGCATATACATACACATACAGACACACAGTCCAAGGGATGCATGCTGGACCAGGCACTCTTTAGGACAGCTCCAGGAAGATGCTTTAGGTCAAAAGCTTACATGTCAACATGTAACACGAAAAATACAAGACAGATACTGGGGTCCAACCTGAAGATTAGGGAAGCAAAGCAGCCAGCCACTAGCTTTTACCACTACCTCAGGCTGAAAGGGCTGATCCATGCACAAGTTCTTCACAAAGCCTCACACTGCTGCCTCTCATCAGCATGGCTGGAGAATCCTGACACTGAATGTCTTCCTAGCCTCCTTGATATTGAGCCTTCCTGTCTTCAGTATAGCTGGAGAATCAATGCCTCCTACTGACAACTGAAGACCCTGATTCTATCTTTCCTACCCCTCTAGTGCTGGGATTAAAGACATGTGACCTGTTACTCTTTTAGACTGAACTCTGGGTGGATCCCTGGGTGGACTTGAACTCAGAGAGATCCGCCTATCTCTTAATCCTGAGTCCTACGATTAAAGGTATGTACCACTACCTCCTAGCTTCTGGCTGCTGGGATTAAAGGTGTGTTCCTGGCTTCTATGGTTCCTGACTTTGCTTTCTGAATCCTCAGGCAAGTTTTAATAAATCATAAATAATAAATCACTACATCAACATCTGTATGACTACTTCTAAATTTCACCAACAAATGCTACTGGTTTTTAATGAAAGTCAGCGTGTAGCTTCCTTTCTGTTTGAATGACAATGGCCCACAGAGGCTCATGTATTTGAATGTTTGGTCTCCAGTTGGTGGAATTGTTCAGCAAGGAAATTTTTAAAGCTGCTAACCAAGCCAAAGGGAAAACAACTGGGAACAAAACTAGACATTTTGTACTTTTCTCAAAGCACTTCTGAGCACTTTTCACAGTTGCAATCATTCACTTTCTTCCTAACCATCCAACAACAACTCAAGCATCAGTGTGTTTCTGGTACTGCTGAGAAAGGGTAGGAGCCCTTGCTGGGGAGAATCCTGGTTCTGACAGCAATAGCTCTGGGACTACCTATTTAAACAGTAGAAAATGATGGCCAGAGGAGACAAACTGTTCCTTTTTTTTTTTTTTAAAGCAATTTATCTTCTGATTTTGTTTTTAATATATAAAGTTGTGAGTTGAAGTAAACACAATATTGCTGTACAAATTTTATTAAATTTAAAAAGGTCTTAAAAATTCATCTGTTCCTTGTACATTTTTATTTAATCATACAGTAGTTATTAAAAATTTTACTGATAATATATAATAAAATCTACTGGAAGTGGCATACCAGGTTATTTTTGTGAATTGCTTCTTTCGTGTTTCCTAATAATGTCCATGAGGTTAGCCCCTGTGACCAGGTTGTTCTGTGCCTGTTTGTCTTTCTCTTGTTCCTTTCTCTTCTGCTCATGAAGGTAAGGGGAATTCAGCAGCTGTGGGGGGAGAATGGATCCTGTGGGCTTCACTCTTTTGGCAACATCCCAGAAGAGCCTTTTAGAGTTGTTATTTATGAAAGTAATTGCAGTTCCGTTTTGACCAAGTCTCCCCACTCTGCCAACCTGAAACAAAACGCAAAAAGACATTTTGAAGTCTCCATTTCAAGAGAAATGAAGACTATTATTAAAGGTATTTATACTGCTTAACATTTGTTCAGATAGGTTACTTTTCTTTTTCTTTTGTCAGCATGCGCTCATGAGCGCTCGCGCGCGTGCGTGCGTGCGTGCGTGCGTGCGTGGGTGCGTGCGTGTGTGTGTGTGTGTGTGTGTGTGTGTGTGTGTGTTTATGTTGGGTACTGAACCCAGGGCCTCAAGTGTGCCAAGCACTGAGCACTACCCCTGAGCTACAATCCTGACAGTGTTCTCTGGACTGTGTGTCTTGATATATTTATGAAATCAATTTAGAGGGCTGATGTAGTGATATCTTATTTATATAACAAATAAAACTTGCCTGAAGATCAGAGAGTGGAGCTAGCTACTAGCTAACTATAGAGGTCTGGAGGTCTGTACAGACAGGAAGTGATTTGGCTGGGTGGAGAGAGGAAGTGATAAGATGGGAGGAGACAGGAGCTCAGTCTACTTTTGGTTGGGAAGTTGAGTAGGTAAGACAGCTGTGGTTTTGCTCCTTCATCTCTCCTGATCTCTCAGCATTTTCCCCTATATCTGATTCTGAGTTTTTCTTATTAAGACTTATTAGAGATCATTCTATAGGCCAATGTCAACATATGTATTTTCTTGCTATCTTATTTGTAATGAAATAGTACAAAAGGACTGTTTGTTCTAACTTCTATGCCTTGAAATGTTAGATTTAAGCTACTTTATTTTTACAGAGTTCTCAGTTTTACAGAAATGAACACAAATTTGTGATGTAAACATTAAAATCGATGGCTAGCACAAGATCTACTTGTTTCTAAATACAAAATGAAAATACTCTAAGAAAGTTTTCAGAAGAAGAGAAACAGAGTCAACATCTGTTCATCAACTGAAATGTAAAATCTAAAGTCTATACTTAGAAATATTTAATGCGCCAGGTGTGGTGGCATATGCTTTTTCTGGCAGTACTCAGGAGGCAGAGGCAGGTGGATCTCTCTGAATTTGAGGCCAGCCTGGTCTACATAGGAGTTCCAAGACAGCCAGGGCTACAGAGACCCTGCCATAAAAAATTACAAAACAAAGAAAATATTGAGGTGAACTGATGGTTCCTATATATAAGATAGTTTTAATGTTGTAAAAGAAAAAAAGAATTCTAAAAAAGTTAAAAGGGCTGAAGGCCTCTAGGGAATAAGACTGGCAAAGTGAGGAAGCGAATGCTGTAATTTGCTTTTAGCTTTATCTGATTTGCTTCATTATATTGCTGGATTGTTCAAATACAAATTGATATAAAAATAGCTATAACTCACAAAAGAGGAGAAGCTATTCACAAATCATGTATTTGATGAAAGTCTTCTAGAGTATGTGGAAAAATACTTAAGGCTTAATAATAAAGACAACCTAATTTAAAAACTGGACAAAGGATGTGAACCTTACCAAAGCAGATATACAAATAGACATGAAATATTGCAAGGCTGTTCCTGCAGCTCCATTCACCATTGAGGAAATGCAAACTATAACAAAACATCATTTCATGCTTACTAAGGGTTGCTATAATCAAGAAGACAGGTTAAAGTGTTGATAGAGTGCTTGCCTGGCAAGGAGGCGGCCCTGGGTTAGATCCCCAGCAGGATATAAACAAGGTACAGTAACGTGTGTCTGTAATTCCAGCAAAAGGATCAGAAGTTCAAGGTTACCCTCAGCTACACTGAGATTTAAAGTCAGCAAACCTTGACTTCAGAATCATCAAGCAATCCATCCATCAATCAAAGAATAACAAGCATTGGAAGATGAAGAGAAACTGGAACTCACATATTGCTGGAGAATATGTAAAAGCTACTTTGGAAAACAGTCTGGCAGATCCTAAAAATATTAAACACAAAATCACCATATAATTGGACAATTCTGATCCTAGGTACTAGCCAAGAGGAATAAAAATGTGTGGACAGAAGAACCTGTATATGAGTATTGACAGCAGGGCCACAGACATTAATAGTAGTCAAAAATAAAAAGTACAATTAGTAATGGGTCCACAAAGGTAGTATACCATAAATGGAATATTTGGCAATAAAAAAGATAAAAGAAAATTTAAATACACATGGTATAAAATGGGAAATGCTGAAAATGTTAAGTAAGAAAAAAGTTATAGAAGACCACATATGGCATGATTCCTTTTACATGAAATGACCACAAGAGTCAAATCAACAGAGGCAGGAAGCAGAGTGAGAGTGGTTGCTCAGGGATGAGGGGTGTCTGTGTTTGCTCTGGAATGGGGAATGACTGGGGCAGATGGAATCCCCATCTGGAATGGGGGCAATATGGGACATCTTTTTTAGGGTGGAAAACATTTTCTAGAACTGACTATAGTTATGTTTGTGCAACTGTATGAATATATTTACACATCTGATTGTTTGGATTCACTTTAAATGAGTGGGTTGTATAGCATCTGAACTGTATCTACTGATGATTTACAGTGTGACAGAGTGTAGCAGGGAGTGGGGGTGCACACCTGTAATCCCAGCTACTTGGGAGGCTGAGGCAAGAGAACCAAACGTTTGAGGTTATAACCTGATCAACTTGGAAAGACACAACCTCAAAATTAAAAAAAAAAACAAAAAAACAAAAAAACAAAAAAACACATGCGCACGTGCTCGCACGCAGGGCGAAGGGTGGTTTGGGGATGTGGCTTAGTGGTTGAGTGTTTGCCCAGTGCGAACAGAGCCCTGGGTTTAATACACAGCAAAAACCAAAAACAACCTTCAATATTTTCTAAAGGCTAAGGTGGCTGATGCTATCTAATATCAAATTACTTCTCCCAGAAACTTTCTACCATTAAAATTAAAAACCAGCCACATGGGAATTTCTATTATAATTATCTTTGGCTTAGCATTTCTACTCTCTTTGTTTTAGATAGCATCCACAAACTTCTGGAATCCTGTTGATTCAGCCTCTCCTGTAGCTGCAACTACTGGTCTGACTACCATGCCCATGGCCAGAGAAACCTGCTCTGTAGTAACACTCATAAAAAGATGAGTACATGAGTGTTAGTGCAGTATTCTTTCATAATAAAACACTGAAAACATAACAACCAATAAAGGGTTTGTTAGCTCATAGTCCATTCATACATTGTTTCATCTTGTGGCAGTTAAAACAGGACAAGCCACCAGGAAAGTCAGTGAAAACATTTAAACAGCCTGGCCATAGAGTAAGTGCTCTCTACCTATTAACATCTAAATGGTATATTATGTATGCTGATGAGAAAAGACATTTGAGATATATTTAATAAAGCAAGGCATAGAACAATAGATATGACATAGTCCCATTTACATATGTGTGATAATATTTGTACCTATGTACATGTGTGTTTATAATATTTGAACTATTATCTGCCAGAACTCAATGACAGAAAGGAATGGTAAAGAAGGCTTATCGCCAGGTGTGGTGGTGCACACTTTTAATACCAGCACTCAGGAGGCAGAGGCAGGCAAATCTCTGTGAGGTCTGTGACAGGTAGAAGGTCTCTGTCTCAAAACAACAAGAACAAAAAGCTTACTTCTCATTTTATGATTTTTGTTACATGTAATACTTGTTCCCGTGAATATGTATGTCAAGAGCTGAAATAATTTAAGACATAGGCAGAATTAGAAAAGCAGCTAGCTCTAGAGTCATCCAAACAAAGTTAAGAAACCTTACACATTCACCAAGCCCAGAGGCCATCACTGTATTGTAGTGGGGGAATACTGAAAGCCAGGGTCAGCCTTGAGATGTCACAAAAGGTTAAATGACTAAATTCAGCATATTCTTAAAGGCAAAGAAGTGTCTCAATATTATAACATTTTAGAAAAGTTTCTATCTAAAATTATGAAATATTTGAAAGGAAACATTTCATTTGTTCTAACACTATCTCCTGGAGGATATTCCATTCCGGATTAAGCCTAAGTAAAACTCAAAGCTGCAATACAGGGCAGACACTGAAACCTAAGTCAGTGTGGTATTGGGAGGTGAGTCCAAGAGCATCGGAGGAAGGTTGTGCTTGAGGGTTTGTAAGTGATGCTGCAGAAGGAAGACAGAGCAGGCAGCCAGATAACAGCACTAAGTGAAG
Organism: Cricetulus griseus; assembly: GCF_003668045.3. NCBI lineage: Eukaryota > Metazoa > Chordata > Mammalia > Rodentia > Cricetidae > Cricetulus > Cricetulus griseus. The sequence continues at coordinate 52,828,160 of NC_048598.1, forward strand.
GCTCTGTTTCTGCCAGAAAGAGGAGTCATTGTTACTTTTGGCAGCGAAGGAAACAAATGAAACTTTAACAGGTGAAAGACTAGGACAAGTAAGGATATGAAGAGAAGACGAGATTCCTAGAACAACAAGCATTTTAAAGGATCACCTTTACTCTGGCCAGCACAGCAACTTAACACAATCTTTTAAACAGGTTTCTTTTCTAAATATAAAGGCCACCGATGGACTCACTGAAGGGAAAAAAAGAAAGCAGCAAAATTGAAGCAATAATTTAGTGCCTAAAATGTTTAAAAGATTTAATTTATGTGTATGTGTGTTTTGTCTCTTATGTCTGTGCGCCATGCGCAGGTCTAATGCCAGCAGATCCAGAGGAGGGTGCCCAGACCCTGGAAAAACCAGGCCCCTTGCAAGAGCAACAAGTACTCTTATCCACTGAGCCATCTCTTCTACCCCCTATCATTAAAAAAAAAAAAAAATTGTGTGTGAATGAATGTTTTGCCTACATGTACGAACGTACACTATGCGAATGCCTGGTATCCAAGGAGGTCAAAATAGGGATGTCAGCTCCCCTGGGACTACAGTTATAGATGGTTGAGAGCCACCATGTAGGTTCTGGAAACTGAACCAGGGTCTTCCAGAGGAGTAGACAATGTTAACTGCTGAGCCAACTCTCTAGCCATAAGCATGCATATATATATTGAAGACTAACAATATGTAAAGTTTTATGTCCTGCTTTTTAAAAAACGTTTCCTTGCCCTGACAGTGCCTTATCCAATCAACTCATCAACAAACTGGCAGGGCAGGAAGCCCCTTACCTGATGAACATACTCATCCATGCTTGAAGGCATATCAAAATTCACAACCAGCTTGACGTTGACCAAGTCCAGGCCTCGGCCCAGGACCCCCGTGCTCACCACGACCTCATAGTCTCCTTCCAGTAATCCCTTTCCAATAAAGTAAAAAAGTTCATTATTCAGGCCAGGAGTGGTAAGGCATACCTATAATTCCAGCACTCGGGAGACAGAGGCCAGAAAATCTCTATGAGTTCAGAGTCAGCTTGGTCTAGAGAGAGTTCTAGGCCAGCTAGAGGTATGTAATGAAGCCCTGTCTAAACAACAATAAACAGGGAAAAAATAAAATAAAATAAAACATTATCTAGAACTTATTTTATATGCCTTTGTGTAATTCTGACTTTTCTTTTTAAACACTAACCTCAGTATTTTGTTGCAATAGCTTTTCAATAAAAAGTCTTGAAAACTGGTTGCACCTTAAGCTCTCCCTAATCCCTGTGGAATTTATTTTATTAATTTACTCAAACGAATCTCTTCCTAAGGTGAGCTCTGCTCTGCTCCAGACCAAATTGACCTGATTTCTGAAATGGTGGTTTGTAAATTAGCTATCCATTTAGCACACACTCTCTAGAGAGCAGGCTTAATGCTCTCCACACACAGAGGTCTAAGCAAGAGAAATAATGCACTTCACAGTCACTGCTTGCCTTGTGTCCCTGTCACTGAAAAGGTCTATCTTATAACCAGATGGTAATAGGCCGTCTCCTGAAAATGCAGTAAAACATATTGGAAGATAGAGAATGCATAATGCTAAGCCCCAACCTTCAGTATGTCTCTCCTTTCCACTTGAGACTTCTCTGAGTGGATGGATGTGCTGTTTAGACCTGTGATTTTCTGAACTGCTTCACTCAACAGATCTGCTCCCAGTTTGCAGTCCACAAACACTAGTACTGGAGGCTTAAAGAGCTTCTTGTCCTGAGGAAACAAAACAAGAAATTAAATTATTCATAGAGCATAATTTATGTGGAAAGTATCTCTGAGATCATTAGTATGAGCTAATTATTGAAAGGTTTACAAATATCACTAAAAGGAAATTATAATTATTTTATAATATAAAATAAAAGCATACTCTTCTAAAACTAATGTTCTCATTTAAGGATGCACAAACTGCTCATCTCATTTTTTTCATCATTAATATTACAAATATTTTAAAAATTTAAGGTCCATTACATAATTCTAAACCCTGCTTACTAGTCAATGCAAGCTATCTTTAACTTAATACCATATTCATAAGTATCTACTTTCCTATATCAGCCACTCTAACAAGTTTGTTTAAATTGGTTCAAAGATTCTCAAGGACAGAACAGATAATAAGCACTTTGAAAAATATATAATTTTTGAAAGTTAAAATATTGAAGGTGTGTGTGTGTGTTTGAGACAGGATCATTTTCTGTAGTCCAGGCTCACTTTTTTGGAGCTCAATTTATAGCCCTACCCAGTTCCAATACAAGGTTATTCCTCCACCTCAGTCTTCCAGATACTGGAATTATAAGCATGAATCACTAGGCCCAACTCATGAGGGGTAATCTTCATATTTAAATACCTTTGCATAATTAGGAAAAGAAAAACAGATTCTGAGCCAGAAGGGATGGCACAAACACTACAAACTCAGTCCTCCATGAACTGAAGGAGGATTATGAATTCCAAGCCAGCGTGGCCTACAAAGTGAGACCTCAAAAACAAAATAAAATGTGTCTCCCCCAAAACCCCATCTACATATTTTCAAAAATAAAACTTTGAGTTGGACATGGTAGCAAATGCCTTTAATCTCAATAATAAAGAGACAGAGGCAAGAGGAGTGTCTGTCATGAGCTTGGGCTATATGGTATTAGGAGAACCAGGAATACAGAGCAAAAGCCTGTTTAAAATAAATACCAGAAGCAAAATTCAACTTGATCTTTACAGGATCCAGATGTAGATAAAGTGATTTACTATTAAATATCTTTACCAGAATTCCTCCAACGCTACTCTTAAATATCAGTCTTTCTGGAGCTGAGGAAATACAAATATAGGCCACAAACATGGCTGACAGCTTGAATACTCACATTTAGGATTTCAAATAACTTCTTCTTTTTGCCTGGGTCTTCCACCCATAGGATGATCTGCCGCACGCTGGGGCAGGGCAGGTTCTTGTCGCCAGTGATAATCCTTACAGGGTTATGCAGAAGCTGATCTGCGAACTGTTCTATGCTGCCTGGAATCGTGGCAGAAACCAAAATGGTCTGACGCTCACCAGGAGTGTTTTCCAAAACATCAAGCACTTGCTGTTGAAAGCCCATCTTTAGCATGGTGTCAGCCTAAAATGAAGGCATTCTAAAGTCAGGCTTACTCAACCCTACAACTCAGAACCACCCAAGATAAGACTGAATAATTAAGAACAGAAAAAAATTAAAAATACAGAAAATGCATTAAAGTGCCAAACAGCCAATAGGGAAATGTTTATACAAAATTATAAATTATATAACTTAATGATGCAGATTATTATTATTAATAGCTACAAAAGAGACATTCTATATACTTATCCATAAGGCACTTGTTAAATTATGACAACATGTAACACTTCCATTATGAAAAACAACCAGAAAGTTCTTTACTGGGTAATAAATGATTGCTTGGAGAAAAGAAGTGAACACTGTATAACACAATACTATTTATATTACAAAACAATGTAAGTGTATATAGTTGAGAAGTTAATTAAGCTGGGGGAATGGTTTACACGAAATCCTAGCACTCAGGAGGCTAAGGCAAGAGGACTGAGTTCAAAGCCAGACTGAACTACAGAGTGAAACCCTGAAAAACTAGATTGCTACCACAAAGAAGCCTAGAGAGCTGTTGTATATAAGGGGAAGGGGGTGCTCACTGCACTTATATTTCTCAGTGCTGAGAATTTGAACTATTGAACCACACCTTGGATTTTGGAGACAGTCTTGGTATGTAGGCTGGTCCTAAACTCATGATCATCCTGTCTTAGCTTCCCAAGTACTGGGTTATAGGCATTAGTCACCATGCCTGTCAGGGCTCACTTCTTGTTTTTCAAAGTTTTATTTCCTTCTAGCCATGGATATGTCCTATATAATAAAATTATTTTAAAATAAAAAAATAATGTTGGGCTAGCTATGGTTTAAATGTTGACTATGGCCTTAATGTTGGTATTTCTCCCAATACTAAAACTGCTGATGTGCCCTAGTTGTCTTCTGTCACAATCTTCCCTCCAGAAGTAGCTCCATCCAAATCTCAGTATACACATCACCTTCCCAGAGAGCCTGTGGTTACCAATCTACGGAAACCCATGGTTTGTCCCTGCCACACTGCCATGGATAGGTACACTTGCCACAGCTCCATGGGGCAGAGCTCATCAGCTCCCTTTCCACTACATCCATTAAACCAGCAGTATCTGGCATGTCAAAAGCCACAAAAAGAATACCTTTCATAAATATGGGACATCCTTAATTCTAAGTACTAAATAGACCTTATTTTGTAACAGGCCACATATCAGTGTCCCAAACATCTTAAAATCCAGGAATTGCCTGGGGTGAGTTTTTCAAGATCCCTGGGCTGCTGAATCAGACTATCCCATGGAGAAAGCCAGTCTAGATTGCATTCACTGGGCACACCAGGCTGTTCTATGTTTTTATTTGCTTGTTTGTTGTTTCCTTTTATTTGGAGATATGATTTCCAGGTAGGCAGGCTGACTTTGGATTCACTTATTTTATGTTTGAGTATTTCGTCGGCATACATGTCTGTGCTCCATGTGCATGCCTGGTACTTGCAGAGGTCAGAAAAAGGTGTCAGATCCCCTGGAACTGGGATTACAGATGGTCATGAGCTACCAGGTAGGTGCTGGAAACCGAACCCAGGTCCTCTGTAAGCGCAGCAAGTGCTCTTAACTACTGAGCCATCCTCCAGTGACCCCAGATTGGCTTTGAACCCACCCTCTACCATCTGCCTACTAAAAGTGATGGGGCCAAGCCCCCTACGAACACTATCTGAAACCCAGGAGGTTTGTATCACTAGGCCGAGTTGGGCAGACCCATGCTTATTTACTACAATGCCGTATAAGCAAAACAGTACAGCCTGTGCACAGTTCAACAGAGGAAGGGAGGCCTCAACCCTCATCCTGAGGGACAGGGTCCAGTTTCAGAGTCCCTCATTCTGAAGCAGTGAGGAAGGAACAGGGTGAGGGTGGGGGAGACTTCTAGATCAAAGGGAAGGTCTGACAAGAGACAGGGTGGTGACACTGAGCAGAGGTTTCAAACTGCAAGGAATAACCGAGTCCTGGCCCTCCCTCCTTGAGAGCTGTCACTTGCTCTCAGCTCCTGTCTCAAGTTACTCTGCTGACTCAGCTGCCAACTCTAATGCCAGGCCCCCTGTGCTCTCTGCTCACTTCCCTCCAACCTTCCCCTCTTGGAGAAACCAGACAGCACACAGACTCCAAGTCACGCTTCCTGCATGGAGAAAAACGTTCCCCTTTGTCTACTGTTGAGAGGAAGGCCAAGCTCAGACAGTGTTAGCAGGACCCAGCATTTACTCACTTACTCTTTTCTAAAATTAAAAGCACAACTGTAATTTATGGAGTCACTTCTCCAGCTGCCTTCTTCCTTCCCCTTATGTAGTCAGAGGCTCATAAATGGTGACTTTACAGTGACTCTAGGATTTAACCCTTCCATCCCAGTGCCTCCACCCTGCCCTTGACCCCTTCACTCTTGGCTGGTTTGCTGGCTGCTTGGTCTGAGTCCTTCTTCTTTAACGTCTCTTGTACTGAGCAGGGGAATGGCTTCCCTAAACCACAACTTTTACCAAGCTACACCCAACTCGTAATTTGGAAAGCCTCATTGTCTCCCACATCAAATCCAGAAGCTTCTGCCTCCCTTCCAGGGCCCTCTATAATTTGACTCCACCCTAGCTACCCAACTCTACTTCCTATTATTTCTCAGGAAGGATTCTTAAAGCTGGTTGGTCTCCTTCCTTCCCCTCCACAAGACACTTGGGCATTCTGACTCTGCTTATCTGATCTGTCTTCTGGTTTTTAATTTTTTCCCATCTTCTGAGGAGCAGTTCAAATCCCATTACTATTTTTTTAATAGTGTCAAAGCACTTACTCTCTTAATTCTACTCCTGATCTTAATTGACCTGAAAAATTAGCATATCATTTACATAACACACATTTTTTTGTTACAGTAAAACAAATTCCAACCCTTATCTGTTTTGTGGAAACCCATCATACCCAATCATTTTCTTCTTCTTCTAATACATTTTTCTAATGGTGCACCAGATAGAATCCAACACCTTGCAGATGCTAGGCAAGTACTTTACAATTCAATTATACTTACAATCCTTTTTTAAAGATCCATTTTTATGGCCGGGCATTGGTGGCACACGCCTTTAATCCCAGCACTTAGGAGGCAGAGGCAGATGCAGATGGATCTCTGTGAGTTCGAGGCCAGCCTGGTCTCCAGAGAGAGTGCCAGGATAGGCTCCAAAGCTACACAGAGAAACGCTGTCTCGAAAAAACAAAACAAAAAAAGATCCATTTTTAGTTTATGTGTATCATGTTTGTCTGCATGTATGACATATACTTGCTTTGGCCTGGTGCCCACAGAAACCAGAAGGCATCAGATTCCACAGAACAGTTTTAGATAGCTGAGAGCCACTGTGTGTATGCTGGGAATCAAATCCAGGTCCTCTATAAGAGCAGCAGGCCTATCTCTTTTTCCCCTAGTCTTTGGTGTTTTAAATCAGAGTATCTCTATATAGCTCAGGCTGGTCTTGAACTTGAGATCCTCCTGCTTCTGCATCTCTGGGTTAGTGTTATGTTAACAGGTCTTGGCTACATCATCTTTACATACCTGAGGATATTCCCCTGCTGTTTACTGGGACAAGGGCACACCAGGATGTGAACACTGGTCACAGCCTGGCATTGCACTTTTGTCACTGCCGCATAACAAGAAACCTCTGCTGTCACTGCTGGTGGAGAACACGGAAAAAAATGTGCCTTGGATGCAGGGATGGCAGATGCCCAGTTCTCATGCTTGTCTGCATGATGTTATATGGTCTAATCAATGTGATAAAAATAGTAATAATAATTAATAGTAATATAGGCGTGTCAGGATGGCTTACTGGGTAAAGGCACGTGCAGCACAAGCCTGATGAACTAACTGAGTTCAATCCCTAGAACAATACAAATCAAGTACAAACAATATAGTGCTGACAAGATGGTTCTATTCGAAAGGTGCATGCTGTCAATGCTGACGACCTGAGTTTGATCCCTGGGACCACATGTAGAAGAGAGAACGGACTTCCACAAGGTGTCCTCTAACCTTCACGCTCACATCACGGCAAGTGCATGAGTACATATACACATAAATATATACATATGTATGTATACACACACTTATGTACATATATAATAAAATAATGCACTTGCTTCATTTTATACTGCAGAAGTATAAATTACCTGATAAGTTAATAACAACAAAAATTTCCCAACACTAGACCAACACCCATATAGAAAAAGAACCATTTTTCAAATACCATCAAATAACCACTATCAGCTACTTCTACAGTTCCTGTAAATAACTATTGTCCCTGATTTTCTTTTAAACAGCAGGAAGCATAAAATATTTTTAAAAACCTATCTTTGTGAGACTGGAGAGGTAGCTCAATGGTTGAGTAGTTGCTTAGCATGCAGCAGGTCCCAGGGCCAGTTCCCAGGACTGCAAAATAAAACAAAATATAACAAAAGCCCAAAACCTTATCACCAAGATTATAGTATCCACTGAATTTGGGTGTTCTGCAGGAGGAAAAGATAAGCTTTGGTTTAACTAAGTGAATCATGCCTTAGTTTGGCAGCAGTGTACAAAGGAGTAAGACCCAGCAGAATGTATTTTTACAAGTACCTACCTTTTTTTTCATTCAGAGAATGCTCTGAATATACAATGACTTTACATATACTATAATACACTTTTAAATAAATTATATAAAATCAAGTGACTGTTTTTTAGCATGTATATGTAATGTATGTATGCTTGCAGGTGCATGTACAAGCATGTACATATATGCACGTGAAGGCTTAGAGGGCAATAGTGACTATCTTTCTCAATCACTTTCCACCTCATTTTACACATGCATGCAGGCACACGCGCGCGCGCACACACACACACACACACACACACACACACATACACACACACACACACACACACACACACACACGTTTACTTTTCTAGGTATGAGTATGTGCTAGGGTACAGGTGTAGAGGTCAGAGAAGGACCTTGTTTAGGCATGGTCTCTCTTACTGTTTATTGCTGCTAGTGTGCCTGGATTTTACAAGGGTTCTAGAGATCTGAACTCAGGTCATCAGGCATGAATAGCAAATGCTCCTACCCACTGGGCCATCTTCACAGACTCTCACCTTAGTTTTTGGGACAGATTCTCTAACGGAACTCTGAGCTCCCTGATTCGCTACACTGGATGGCCAGTGCTCCAGGATCCTCCTGTCTCTGGCCTCCTTGCACTGATGTTTTGGACACGCACCTCCTTGCCCAGACTTTACGTGAGTGCTGAGGACCTGAACCCAGGTCCTTACACTTATGCAACATGCACGTTAATCATGAGCCATCACCACAACCTGACAAGTAATTTTAAAACATTACTACTTACTTCATCTACTACCACAATTTTTATGCCACTGAGTGATACGGAACTCTGTTTTATTATATCCAGAAGTCGTCCAGGGGTTGCTATGATAACCTGAATAAAAGAGCAAAGGCAAATTTAAAATTAGATAATAGTCATTCACTCACTCAATATTTGTTGCTGTCTTTGGGGATAGGGTCTCACTAGGCTTGCCTTGAACTTGCAATCCCCTTGCCTCCAGCTGGAGTACTGGGATTACAGGTGTACACTACCACACCTGGCCTTTCATTCTGTTTTTACTTTTTTTTTTTTTTTTTTTTGGTTTTTCAAGACAGGGTTTCTCTGTGTAGCTTAGGAGCCTATCCTGGCACTCGCCCTGGAGACCAGGCTGGCCTTGAACTCACAGCGATCCACCTGCCTCTGCCTCCTGAGTGCTGGGATTAAAGGCGTGTGCCACCAACGCCCGACCCTGTTTTTACTATTTTATATATACCAGATACTGTGTAAAGTACCACAATGAATAAGTCATACAGTTTCTGCTCTCAGAAAATACACCATCTAAAGGAAGAAACAAGTAAAAAAATGCTATTGTGATACGTACAATGTACAATAAATGGAGAAGTCTTTCCAGTACATAAAACATAAAGATGCATCTAAAGGATCAATGGGAGGAAGGTGTGCACTTCAACACACAACAACAAAATACAGCCATGTAGTTCCTAGAGTGGGTGTCTACAAAGGGCTCCCTGAAGAAAGGCATGATTCCAGCACGGCCAGGGGAAAAAGTAGGCAAATGGACCTCCTTAAGTAGATAGGAAGTACTCAGAGATAATGGAGATATGACATAAAGCCACAGAAACCAGCGCAAGATACTCCTATTGTTCAAATCAGGGTCAAAACAAATCATAGTATGAGAAAACACCTTTAAATAAAACAGAAAACCCTGATGCCATACATTTGTGAATCTCAAAGTGCTTCTCCCAAAATATTTACTAAATACAAAAAGGAAAAATAAACTTTACAGTTAAAAGACAAGTTCACATTCTGCAAAGTGGTAGAGTCTTTCCCTAGCAAGGTGGTTTGAAAGAAAACGGCCCCCAAAGGGAGTGGCACTGTTAGGAGGTGTGGCCTTGTTGGAGTAGGTGTGGTCTCACTGGAGGAACTGTGTCACTGTGGAGGTGGGTTTTGGGGTCTCATATATGCTCAAGACTGCCCAGTGTCTCAGTTCATTTCTTGTTGCCTGCAAGATGTGTGACTCTCAGCTATTTCTCTAGCACCATGTCTGCCTGCATGTCACCATGTACCACCATGATGATAATGTACTGAACCTTTGAAAATGTAAGGCATCCCATTAAATGTTTTCCTTTTTAAGAGTTGTCATGGTCATGGTGTCTCTTCACAGCAACAAAAACCTAGCATACATGAGACCTGGAATTCCACCCCAGTATCTTAAAGAAGAAAAAAAAAAAAAAAAAAAAGCTGCCAAAAAGGATGCAATGAAAAGAACAAAGTGAATTTCTCTTTACAGTGGTTTGTAAGCTGGCCATGGTAGAGCATACCTGTAATCACAGCACTTCAGATGCGGGAGGACTGCCATAAGTCTGAGCCCAAGAGATAGAGGGAGGAGGTTTGGGGGAGGGGCTGGCTCAGCAGGCAAGAACACTTGCTATACAAGCACAAGGACCTAAGTCCAAGACCTCAGTACCCACAGAAGTTGGATATGTCTGCATGTGTGCCTGTGATCCCAGCACTATGAAACTCCAGATTCAGAAAGAGAGCCTGTCTCAAGGGAGCACCTCAGTGTGACAGAGCACGACACCCAATGTCCTCCTCCAGACTCTATATAAGTGCACTAGAGTACATACCTGCACACACATGAGCACATACATTGTGCGCCATACACACCATATACATACAGAAATTTTAAAAGAACACTCTGAAAGGATGGTTCAGTGGCTAGGAGCACATGCTGTTTCCAGCACCCACCTAGTGACTCACAACCATCTGTAACTCCAGCTCCTCTATACTAAGCACACACATGGTGTGTATACATACATGCAGCCAAAACACTCATATACATTAAAAATCTAAAAGTACAATAAGAAAAATCACAGCAACAACAGCAAGAAGAAGTGACTTGTAAATCTTAGAAGTGTCACAGTCATGGGGAAGAAAACAATCGGAAAGACTAAAGGACGACAGCAAACTGAAGATGACAGAGATGGCTGTCTTAGTTTCTTCTCCCAAGGCTGTAATAAAATACCCTAACAAAACAACTTAAGGGTAAAGGGTTTGTTCTGAGTCACAATTCCAGGGTCCAGTTCAGTGTGACAGGGACATTCACGATCAGAAAGCAGAGAGCAATAACTGCACACTGCTCTCCACTTGAGTTTTCTACTTTATACAGTCCAGGATCCCCTGCCAGGGAAGGAACAGTCTGCCCACATTAGTCACCGGCATCCAGATAATCCCCCCAGGGGCATGCCCAAAGGCTCATCTCTCAGGTCACCCAGGATCATGTCAAGTTGACAACAACACTAACCCTTACACACACCATCCAAATACAACATGTGATCCTGGTGTGCCTAATTGTTTTAACGTTTATTTTTTGAGACAGGCTTTTATTCTGTAACTCAGGCTGGCTTTGAACTCTCAATTTTCTTGCCTCCAAAGCCATAGTGCTAGAATTAGAGGTGTTGCCACTATATTCAGCTTGAATTGGATTCTTGTGCTAGGGGACTAGGTATAGAGTAAGGGGTGTGTGTGTAAATGCGAGTGGGCTCCAAAGCGCAGATTTCTAATCTACTCTAATATGTCAGTGTTAAATTCCTTAATCTGTAAATGCATTATGGACATGCAGAATAATGTCCGTGGTTATAGGAATCACATTCTGAAATATATGAGAATGACAGGGAATCAAGCCAGAAACTTACGTCCAAGAAACTAGGGAGAAAGAAGTTTCTTATATTGTACTGGTTTCTTTTGTTTACTTTGAAGATTTAAAAAAAATGTATGAAAACACTGTATCCAGTTATCTAAATGACTAAATATTGCAAGCTGGAGTTTAGCTCCAATGTATTAAGTATTTTTTTTTTCTAGGAATGAAATGCAGCCAGAATGATGGAGCAAGCTCAGCACTCAAAAGGCTAGGGTAGATGAACTTAAGCTGGAGGCTGGCAAGCAAACAAGAACTTGTCTTGAAAAACCAAGAGAAGCACTCGGGAGGCAGAGGCAGGAGGATCTCTGTGAGTTCAAGACCAGCCTGGTCTATAAGAGGGAGTGCCAAGACAGCCTCCAAAGCCACAGAGAAACCCTGTCTCAAAAACAAAAAACAAAACAAAAACAAAAGAAAGAAAGAAAAAGACCAAGAGAAGAATGAATTTCAGGCTATTTGAAGGTAGACAGAACTGGACCTACATGTATGCATCATGTTTCAATGCTGTCCAATAAAAATAGGCCAAATACTTATATGAGACTCTAGCAAGTTCTACTAACTCAATGTAGCTCATATTTTAATTGTTTACTTTATAAACATGTACCGCTGAACTTATTTTTCTCTGTTTTAGATAGTGGAGGTCTACAATGAAAATCAATGACTCAATTCCACACTAATGACCAATCAGCAATGTCTTACAAGTGTATTTGAAATGTTTTAAATTTCTTAGACATATATGGTAAGATGTATGATAAACAAGATAGGCATTAACACAGTTTTTAAAATACTACAGCATTTTCATACCTGTTGGTAATTACTTGTGCTCTCTGACATCTCACTTTCTCCCTTAGGACTTCAGAACCTCACTGCCATCCCAGAAACTAAATAGGTAATGTCCAGAATAGCAGGGGACCCCAGGACCAACGGCTGCCCCTAGGCTACAGTCTACTTTACTGGTCAGCCTCTGTGTCAACCTTCCTTTAAGCTGAATTGACAAGTATGTACAACCATTCTAACTCAAGAAAACCAGAGCTCACCAAAGCAAAGTCAGCTATAGATGACATCGACAGCAAGTTCCAAAGCTGCTAGATCACATTGCTTTCACAAATCAGAAAACATAACCTACACATACTAGCACACTGAAGAGGGGTAGTAGAGTCATATAAATTAAGGTTCCAGCTTGGGCAATTATTATTTATTAGCTATGAATATTTAGATAAATCCCACCTTCCGAGATTTGACTCCTCAAACAAGAAAGATGGATACAGAAACCTGCCTCAAAGCAAACATGGTTACACAAGATGAAGTACATGGAACATACAACAGAGCTTAGCACACAGTCACACAGGGACTTGTGCTCCATTCTTCTCCTACATAAAATAAACCTTTTGTTTCATTTCATTTTTTTTGAGACAAAGTCTCACTTTGCAGTTGTGTGCTGGCCTAGAACTCACTATGTAGCTCAGGCTGACTACAGACTCTCCAGCAATACTCTTGCTTCAACCTCCACGGTGGGCATTACAGACAAGAATCACTACACCTAGCTACAAAATTAACTTTAGAAAGAAAACTTAGTTGGCAAAAACCTAAAAGCTACCCAAAATCACATCCTCAAGGAGAATCATACACACACACACACATACACACACACACACACACAAACAAACACATATTCCTCTATTGCTTACAATATTTTCAAAGGCCTTCTACCAAACAGGTGCTTACCTTCACGTGCTGTCGTAAGCGATGGAGCTGTGGGGGTAAAGGTAAGCCTCCCACAAGAAGCACTGTCTTCATGCGTGGCAGACCACTCATCAACTCCTTGGCTTGTCTCTCTATCTGGATGGCTAATTCTCTTGTTGGCGTAAGAATGAGTGCCGATGGAGTTTTATCCTGCGAAGAGGAGAAAAGCAACTTAGACACCCCAATGATGAACTCCTGCTGACATGAACTGTGTCCTTTACCAAAAGCCCCAGATATGAGCGCTTTGCTCACCCCATGCACAGTTTTCCTCCAAAACTGATCAGAAATTGAACCCATTTCTTATACAACTTAGACAACTAAAGATCAAAAGTGGGTAAGGCAAGAAGGCTCTTTCAAGGAGGAATCCCACGGTCATCATGAGGACCCACCAAAGCTTAGCACTGTTTCCTGATTCTCCACTCTTACACATTTATATCTATTTTTTTTTTGCCAAAGAACTTGAGTTTATGTATGGATTCATGAAAGGCATCCACATCCTATCTTCTCCCTTAGAGAATTAGAAGATTAATCACTGTACTTTAGACATCTGGTACTTTCCCCTCACGGTATCCTCTATTGCTTTCTTTCCTTTCCTCTCTACCTACCATTCTTGCCACATGCATCCTCAAGCCCAGACAGGCTGAGCATCCTCAACGCAGAAGTCTGAAACCAAAATGTACTTTAAATACCAAGACTTTTGAGCACTATCACCGAGTTCAAAAGTTTCAGATCCTGGGGACGGTAGGAATTGCCCAGTAGTTAGAGCACTGGCTTCTCCTGTGGAGGACCCAGGTTTGGTGCCCAGAACTCCCAAGGCAGCTTACTACCTCCTCCAACTCCAGTTATGAGAGCTCCAATATCCTCTTCTTGCCTCCAAGGACACAAGGTACTTATGTGGTACACTGACATATGCACAGGAAAGCACCCGTACACTCAAATAAAATTATAATTTTTATAAAAAATAGTTGCAGATTCTGGAGCACTTTGTGTCTTGGATTTATGAATTAGGGATGCTCAACCAATAAAGCATATTCTAAAATTGGAAAAACTCCCAAATCTTAAATACCTCTGGTTCCAAACCATTTCTGATGACACTTGGCATGTACTAGGAAAACAGATATGCAGAGTTTGTGAAACTGTGTGTGAAAATGCTTTACACACTACAAACTAACAAAGAAGCTATTATTTCTTGTTTTGTTTTGCTTGAAACATGGTCTTACTATGTAGCCTAGGCTGTCCAGAACCCAGTTCTCCTGCCTCAGTACTGGGCTACAGGTTTGCACCACCAGGCCCAGCAAGACTACTTAAAAATGAACCATGGGTCACAACTAAGAGTATACTTTGAGCCGAATGATGGTGGCACATCACTAGGAGGCAGAGGCAGGTAGATCTCTGTGAGTTTGAGGCCAGCCTGGTCTACAGAGTGAGTTCCAGGACACCCAGAACTATAAAGAGAAACTCTGTCATGAAAAAAGAAAAAAAAAAAGAATATACTTTGACATGATGCAACAACACTATAATTTTAATATACAATGTCAGTTTCTCCAAAACCCAAGAGGCTTAGCCGACATAAACTACATCTGGCAAACAGGGTTTTCTCTCCAGATCAAAACTTTGTTCTTTTAGAGAAAACCTGCTAAAAATAAAAATGTTTTGTAAGGATATTAATTTTTAGACCTTCCAGGAAGAGATCTTTGGTTCAACACAATAAAAAGAATATTCTTTGAAATGATGCCTCACATACAAAACAGAAGTAAAATCGCCAGGCACTTCAGTGACTTGGTATACAAACACTGAGCTGCAGCTTGCAATGTATTAGTTATGAAGCAACTTGGCGAACACTGCATCTGTCTCTGAGAAGAATACATGTCAGGTCTATAAATTACCTCCAGCAAAGCTCGGATGATAACAGGAAGGAGAAAAGCAGCTGTTTTTCCGGAGCCGGTGTCTGCACTGGCCAGAATGTCTCTCCCCAGAAGCCCCACAGGGATCATCTGCATCTGGATGGGAGTTGGCACTTCATAGCCCGATTTCTTCAAGTTCTGATTTAAGGTCTCAGGGAAGCCACAGTGCTCAAAGTCAATAATGGGCCTGGCAACTTCCTGTCCTTGAACCGAGATTCCTAACTGCTGTTTAAGGGTTTCAATCTGGTCCTCCCTCAGGGTCACAATAAAGGGGTGCTCTTTGTAGACATAAAAGGCATCCAGTGGGGACTCTGGCTCAGAAGCAGCTCTCTGTGGGCTGCTAGCCTTTAACGACTCTTTCTCTTCCTTAACTTGCAGCAGATGTTTTGCTTTGCACTCCAAGCTACACACATCTTCATCAGTCTTATCACAGATATACTCTCCGTAGCGACCACACACAACACACACAGGCTCCCCAGGCTCTGCCCAACGCTGGGTTTTGGAAAATGACTTCACAGGCTCTTCAGAAGGAGCGCTGTCCTTCACACCCTGTTCAGGTCCTACCAGACTAACCTCGGCCAACTGGCTAGAAGGACTGGCTAAGGCACTGCCAGGCCTATCGGCCGCAACAGCTTCTTTTGTAACTGAAGCATGAACTGGAATATTTCCGTCTCTGTCCAGCGGAAGGTCTTCGGCCTCTGGCTTACTTTTCTTACCTACACAGCTTTTGAGGTCATCATTGGAATTCCTCTTGATTTTCAATGATCTTGGAACGAACATTCTTCAATATTCTGTTGAGGAAATTACACCAAGAGATATAGTTTACCCTCAATTAAGCTCACATTAGCACTACATTATGTTGTGACAGCCAGTTTTACTGGAAGCAATAGTGAAGACATCATGCCCCTACTTATGCCAAACTTTTCTTCCACTTATCAATCTCCTCTGGGGGAGGGGATACGGTCCTTTCTCTCTCTCTCTCTCTCTCTGTCTCTCTCTCTCTGTCTCTCTCTCTCTCTCTCTCTCTCACACACACACACACACACACACACGAAGTTCCTCATAACCTTGCTGTGTACACCACCTACTTCTGTTTACTGATTGATCATTTGTGCTTTCAAGGGTCAGATATTATAGAATTCCTACAGCCAATCCTTCAACTGCATTTTCACAAAAGCAAAGTAGATACTTAGAATCCTAAAAATCAAAACTACAGACCAAACAGGAAAACAATGCTATTATGTTTATATAAGTAACAGAGGGCTCATGTATTATCATCTTTATATTACATATATATCAGCATAATAAATATATATATATATATATATATATATATATAGATAGATGATTGGAGATGTACTTCAGTGGTAGAGTGCTTTGCTAGCAGGTGAGGGCCTGAGCTCCACATTCCAAAGAAAAACACTGATAAACACACACACACACACAGATGAAGAATCTCAGCCACCTAAGGATTAAGTTCATTTATTCAAAAAACAATTACTAAGTGTTAGAAACCAAGTATTCTTGCTCTGGAGAACATTAAAAATGTTTTTCACAAATTAGTGAGTGGGGTAAAGAATGTTTAACCTCATTTGGGGACTAAGAAATAGACTGGTAATTTTCTCAAAAAAAAAAAAAAACAACTTAAGAAATCGCTAGATCCCATTTTCTATTTAAAAAAAAAAACAAAAAAAAAAACAACCAAAAACATGGCACCCAAACCTCCTAGACTAGAGGATCTGGCAGGGCCATCAGGAAGGGGTGGGACCGCCGAGGGCAGCAGAGAGCCTGCAACCCACTCCTCCCGCCCTCGGCAACGCCCGCGCCCGGCGCGTCCCCGCCCTTCCCATCCGCCCGCGGGCCCGCGATCCGGGCGCGCGCACGTTGGAGGACCCCGGCCAGCGGCAGGGTTCAGCCTGCTGCCGCCTCGCGCCGGGGTACAGAGCACAGGGGCGGGAGCCGGAGGCCCGAGCTGCCAGGGCGGCGCACGCTCACCCGCGCGGACCCGGCCGTGTCCGCTCTCGCTCGGACCGCTCCTTTCCAGGCGCTGGGCAGAACTTCCGGCCGACTGGCCCGGGCAGCTCCGCGTACCCGGCCGGCGTCTGAGGGCCCCACGACTGCGCGCGTCGGGGGCGGGGCTCAGGGTGGCCACGCCCTCGCGGTGACGCGCGGCGGGCGGGCGCGCAGAGGGAGGGAGCCGATGGGGGGAGGAGAAGGAGGAGGGAGGAGGAAGGGAGGAGGGGGAGGGGGGAGGGAGAATCCTTTTGGAAGAGTGAACGTCAGGGAGTAGGCTGGTGAGAAAGCAGAATTGCCAGGAAGGGCGGGGGCCGCCACGCGTAGAAAGTGGGAAGTTTGAGTGGGCCAGAAAAACCCTCTTTTCCCTTCAGCTGCTGAAAATAACTCCAGAATCCGAGCAACATGATATGGCGTAGTTGATATGCCAGATATTCACCGCCACAGCACCCTGCCCCGCCCTGGGCAAAACTAAACCGAAAAAGAGAAAACCCTCCAGTCTGTTCCTAGTTCCAACGGGTGGCTTTTGCTCTGCCAACTTCTGGAGCAGCCTGACAAGTCCCGGGACGCTTGCACTTCTGTTAGGGTGGGGAGGAGATAGCAGAGGGAAAGCAGGGAAATTGGGGTAAAGTTTTGGGTGTCAAGTCGTATTTTGATCTAATATTTGATGCATATATTAAATTTAGCAGTTACATTAAGTGTGAACATACCAACAAAACAAAAAAATCCCACTTTACCTTGTCATTAGTAAATTAATAAATGCTAAAGCATTTGTTTCTGTATCTCTGGGAGTCTGCTTCTTGCTTTGGCCTGGTGTGTGTGTGTGTGTGTGTGTTCAGCTTACCATTTTTGCTAGATACATTTTGGCTCACAATGTTTCATTTCCCTTTTGAGTTTTGGAAAAATAATATATACCACATATTTATATAGCCTTCCAGTATTTGCTTTTAACATTTTTTTTCTCTGATTCGCTGAAGTGGCTAAGTGCACCACTATTAACAACACTTTACTAACCAGACAAATGGGATAGCATTCCTGTCAGGAATGTGTTCAGTTCCATAGCAGATGGGAATATGAAATCACTTTATATCCTCCGTCTATAGGAATCGAATCAAATGCATATTTTTGAATTTGAGGGTTACAAGCTTGTAATAACTGGGTTTTTTGTTTGTTTGTTTGTGGTTTTGTTTTTGTTTTTTTTGTTTTTTTTTTTTTGAGACAGGGTTTCTGTGTATTGTTTTGGAGCCTATCCTGGAACTGGCTCTGTAGACCATGCTGGCCCCAAATTCACAGAGATCTGCCTGCCACTGCCTCCCGAGTGCTAAGACTAAAGGTGTGTGCCACCAACACCCAGCAAGCTTGCAATAACTCCTACCTGAGTTTGGTGGCATGTATTTTGCCTTTTCCCATTATAAATAAACACTCACTTCTGAACTTAATGTTTATTCATAACTTTATTATTTTTTCTTACTTTGCTCTTTTAAGACATGCTCTGGTGTCTTATGTTAGACTCCCAGTGTAGCAGAGTATGGCACCAAACTCCTGATCTTCCTGCCTTCACCTTTCAAGGGCTGGACTTACTGGCTTGTGCCACAGTTGCCAGCTTGTATCTTTGTTCTTAAAAGCTTCCTCTTTCTCCCATTAGGTAAACTGATGCCCCACAAAGCTAGGCTTTGCCCTGGAAATCATAAACAAGGCTCCAGGAACACTGCTTACCTCTGACAGAGTATCCCATTTGCCCCTTGGAGGTGCGATGTAGGGTCAGGGGATTTAGAGGTGTTCGGTTTAAAATTTTTCTTTTCAATTTAAAATTGTATTTGCTACTTGTAGATGAAAGTCAGAGAACAACTTTAGGAAGCTGGTTCTCTCCACCTTGGTGAGGCAATGTCTTTTGTTTATGCCACACTGGGCGTTCCAGGGTAGCTGGCTAGAGAGCTTCTAGGCAGATCTCCTGTGTCTGTCTCCAATCTGGTTGTAGGAATCCTAGGATTACAGATGCCACTACATCCAGCTTGTTAAATGCGTTCTGAACTTCAAACTCAGGTGGTAAGATTTACGGCACAAGTGATTTTTACCCTCTGAACTATCTCCCCAGCTGGGAGGGGTTCAGTTTCACAAAACAGTTCTGAAATATTTCCAAGTGGTTGCACCAGTCTCTATTACTCTCACATTCCACATTCTTTCCAGTTTCTGCTACTCTCAGACTTCTTACTTTTTGATAGTCTACCAAAAATGAGTAATTATCACATTATTTTAATATGCATTCTCTACTGATAAGGTTGAACATTTATTACATATACTGTTTTTTCATTTATTGCTTGTCTTCACTTCAGCATTTAAAGCTTACATATTTATAACACTATAACATATTTATAACAATCTTTTGTCAACTGCATACATTGCAAATATGTTTGCCCTGTTGGTAGTATGTGTTTTCTATGTTTTATACCAACATCTATAATTGTTACACTAACTTATATAATTGTCAACTGTATACATTGCAGATATGTTTGCCATGTTTGTAGCATGTGTTTACTGTTTTATACTAGCTTCTCATTTTGTGTTAAACTGGCTTATATGAACATTTAACTATAGAAAAATACATATACATATGTCTGTTTAGATTTGTGTAAAATAACCCATCAAAAAAAGCAACAGTAACAAATGATTTTGTTTTCATTTTGCATTTGTCCATTTTGTTATGTGCATTTTGAAATATGCATGCTGAAGGAGTTTTACAAATGCTTTTTAAATTTTAAATTTATCTCAGGCTATTGCTGAAGATATTAGTTGCTCTCCACAAACTGATGGAAAGGCCCTATTGCTGAAGACAATACTTACATATCTCACTGAACACAGAGAAGTCAAACTGGTGCCTAACTAGAGCTTTCACTCCTACTGACTGGTGTTCATGGTACTGGAAGGTTCTCTGCATACTACCAGAGTAGAAAAGTAACAATCAACCCAGCTACAAAACCTGCAATTTTACAATGATTGCCTGCCTTCGTGATATGCTTGTGCAATAGTAACACAAACATTGTGGGAGTAACCAACCACTCTGATCGGATTTAAGACCCACTCCATGAGATGGAACTCAGAGCTGACACTGCTCAGGTGCCCAAGACTGGATAGACCATGGGTCTAGGAGAACACCAAATATTATTGTTCTGCTAAAGGAACATGGCAACAAAATGACTCATAATGACATTCTGCTATATCCACAGATCAGTACTCCACTTAGCCATTATTAGAGAAGCTTCCTCTTGCAGTAGAAGGGAATTAACACAGAGACCCACAACTGGACAATGTGAAGAGAGTGATTTTAGAACACTCAATCCTAGATGATAGGATATCTTGATCAAACCCCTCCTCTTGGGGCTCAGAGAGCTAGCGGGGAGAGGAGGCAGGAAGATTGTAAGACAATACTTACATATCTCACTGAACTCTCTCTCTCTCTCTCTCTCTCTCTCTCTCTCTCTCTCTCACACACACACACACACACACACACACACACACTTATGAACTCAGAGAGACTGTGGCAGCATGCTCAGGACCTGCAAAGATTCAAGCCAGTTGGGGACCTAGCACTGAGAGGAGCACATAGATATGAGGTCCCAACCCTAACTAAGAAGTTATCTCCAACTGACATCTGCTTGCAAAGAAAAAGTAATTTTCCCCAATAGAGTCTCACAGAGTATATAAACCATACTTGCGGTATGCCGTGTAGTAAATGGCCAACACACACACACACAAAACCAAACTCAGTGGCATTTTTGAAGACAATTTTTCTCATATTGCTTATTTCTGCATTTTTTGTTTGTTTACTGGTCTTTTGCTTGTATATTACAGTTTCTGTGTGTATGTGTTTTTGTGCTTTTCTTTTTCTTTTTTAAAAAAATTCTGGTTTGTTTGCTTGTTTATTTTGTGTTTTGTTTTAGTTGCATATATGTCTGTGTACCACACATTTGCAGTGCCCAAAGAGGTCAGAAGAGGGTTTTGGATCCCTATAGAACTGGAATTTAGGTGATTATGGAGCTGCCATGTGGGAATGAAACCTGGGTCCTCTGGAAGAGCAGCCGGGGCTCTTAATCACTGAGACATCTCTCTAGCCCCTATGTTTTCAATTTTTAAAGTTGACTTTGCAAAGAATCATACTTATGAAAAGCTTTGGCTAATATGGCATTTATGGGCACCCTGTATATGCCCTTCTCATGGTCACAGTTTGTACACTTGGAACTTTATACAAGGACTTTTTTGTTGAACAATTAGAGAGTGAATTATAACATGTACATATGAAGGCAAAGCCATTCTTTCATGTATCCACAGGATAATGTTCATAACATTGAAATAATAGTATACCTATTGTTCAGTCTTTATTTAAAATTTCCAGCTGAATTTCAAGGCAGGATCTCACTTCCTAGCTCAGACTGGCCTGAAACTCTGAGCACTGGGATTCCAGGCCTGTGCCTCCTCATCGGCTCTCTTCTTACTTTCTTTTTGGTGTCTATTGATGAGTAAAAGTCATCAAGTTTAATGCAGGTAAGTTTGCCAATCTCTTCTGTAGCTAGCAACTTTGATGTCCAAAAAGCCTGAGTACCCTAAAGCTAGGAAGGTTTTTCCCTTAGTAATTTTGGAAAACTTTTAGTTTTCTCTTTTATATTTAAATGGTGGATCCACGTTGGAATTAGTTTCTGTTTGCCATGAAGTTAAGACTCTACTTCTTGGTTTGCCAAATGGTCAACGAGTTGTCTAAATAGTATTAATTGACTAGTGTCCTTTCTCAAATGATTGTCATTATTATATCTTAGGTGTATCAATGCTTCAAAATGCACAGGTATGTTTCAGCTCTCATTATTATTCTCTAAATCATTCTCTCCTGATGCCAGTGCCATCCTGCCTTACTATGATAGCATTATTATAAGCTCTGCCTGCTGGTAGAACACGTTCCCCCACTGTAGCGTTCTCTAAGAGTATCTTAATTATCCTAAATTGTGCTTCAGTAAAGATTTTAGAACCAGCTTGTCCTTTTTCAATGTCTTCATATGGTGATGTTTGGAAACACATTGTTTTTATAGAATGATGAATGTAGAAGACTGGGTAACTGGACGTGATGGCACACTCTTATAATCTTGGCACTCATGAGGGTAAAGTGGGGGAATCAAGAATTTGAGGCCAATCTGTGGAGAAGGAAGAGGAAGAACTTGATAGGACAAATCTCCTATATCTTTTTGAGTAGTCATCTTCAGATTTGTTCATCAGTTTGCCTCAAGTCCATCAATAGTGAAATATAGATCAGTCATGCTCTGTCAAATTGGTAGATTCATTCTAGCCTTTTAGTTTTATTAACCTGAAGGCCATTTTGTTTAAGATTATATTTGTAAAGCAATCTAAACTTTCATATATTTTAGGATTTTAGATTCAAATGCATTCATTCACCAAAGTCCATTCAACACATCCTGCCATGCTCCACATCCAAGCAGGAGAAAGGACTTTATCACTCTGCTGCATGCCTGACGGAATGAATGACGTATAAATGGCTTCATAAAGCCAAACCTCACCTTCCATGGCAGTCCAGTTCTTGATTGAAGAGCTCTCTCTACCCAGGCACCATCAAGAAATTCTACATGCATTGTCATGCCTCATTTTCAGT
Organism: Cricetulus griseus; assembly: GCF_003668045.3. Classification (NCBI taxonomy): domain Eukaryota; kingdom Metazoa; phylum Chordata; class Mammalia; order Rodentia; family Cricetidae; genus Cricetulus; species Cricetulus griseus. The sequence continues at coordinate 52,850,886 of NC_048598.1, forward strand.
ATAATGTTATAAAGTAGAAATTTTATCCCCATGGTACCAATAAAGAAACAGTTGAGGTACTCATACAACTTTTCCATGGGCATTCAGGTAGTGATATCACAAGATTTTAATCCCAGGTATGCATTCTCAACTCATTAGACTACAGTGCTGTGCAGGTTAGATTTTGTTCCCTTGACACAAACTAGAATCACTAGGGAAGAGGGAGCCTCAACTGAGGGACTGCCTACATCAGATTGGCTTGTAGGCTGTCTATGGAGACATCGTCTTGATTAATGATTGATGTAAGAGGCCCCAGCCTACTGTGGGTGGTCCAAGAAAGGTAACTAAATTTTAGCCTGGAAGCAAGCCAGTGAGCAACATCCCTCCATGGTCGGTGCTTCTGTCTTCTCTCCAGGTTCCTGCTTGAGTTCTTCTCTGACTTCTCTCAATGACTGACTGTGCATGGAAGTATAATTCGAACAAACGCTGTCCTCCCCCAGGTTAGTTTGGTCATGATTTTATCACAGCAACAGGGGTCAAGTTCTTTCTGTTGGCTCCACAAGCACATCCCTTTAGTGTCAATCAAGGAACATGGCTCTAATGACCATTTTTAGTGTCCCTAGCATATCCCAAACCCTTTGAAATCTTGGAAACATGCATATCCAACCTCAGAAACACTCATGCCTACGTGTTCCCCAGCCCTGCCCAGCTTTTATTAGGTTTCCCACAGAAGCTTTTAGCCTGTGCCCCGGGTACTTATATTCTTAGTGTTATCTCAGAGGCAAGGGTGGGGTGATTTATTCATCAGTCAATGTTTGGTAAGCTGCAACTCATTTCTGCATGTGAGCTAGGCAAAGCGGGATTAATATTTAATATATAATCCACTTTTCAGGACCACTCCAGTCTTAGACTCCGTCTGTATTCCTTTAAATTCTCTTTAATAGGATTCTCCGGTTGGGATTTCCTCACAGATCTCACCAGAGAAGTCTGATTCAGTTAAACTTGTATTTTTGTTTTGTTTTTTAAACAAGAGATCTTTACTGAAGTGGCATATGGTGGTCCTTTAGTTGTCAGGTTGTGGGTACCATTACTTGTAATAGACCACCTAGAAATCACAGATAGCATTACTAATGCTGTCTTATTGTGCATTATGCTTTATGGCAAGGAGGGACAGGAAAATAGTCAGGAATGACTCAATCAGACAAGAGCTATGGAGTGTATGCATCCTGTGCACCCACCCTCAGAGTTTGCCTTAAGCAGAATCTTAGAACAGGAAATGCTACACTAATCTGAGCTGACCTGTGTGCTACTCTCGTGTGCTGCTGAGACATGTACAGTACAGAAATAACAATGCCTAGCATTCTTTCATGTCAGGGACCTTCAGTCTCATACCTATTAGCTTATAACTACTCCTTACTCTTTCACTATGCAAGCTTGGAAAGCCTGTATAAAGTTACAACAAGACAGGCAGGAAAGCGTGATTGATAACATTGCACTTGTCTGAATTTTTCCCACTTGTATCATCACAATGAATCAGACCAGGAATTGGCGGCATCTATGGGTTATAGTCTTTAAGATCTTTTCCTGATGCATAGATTTCAGATTCTGTAAGTTGAATTATATACTCAATACTCATTCAGTAGATTCATGATGTCTACCATGAACCAGATCTAGGAACATAATAGTGAAAAAGTAAGTCATAATAGTCTCTACCCTCATCAACCTTGGAGCAGAGGGGAAGAGATACAATTACACAGCAAGGGGGAAGCTAGGATTACAGAATGTCATGGGATATGCAGTGTGGCACACATGATGGATATGGGAGATCATGGAAAGTTTTCAGAGAAAATGGCATCTAAAGACTGGATGTAGATCAAACAGTTAAAAGAGAAAAGAAGAAGGATGGCGACAAAGACAATGAGGAGGAAAAGGCTGCTGCCACAACGAAGAGGAAAAGGCCAAAGTAGCAGGATGGCACAACTAAGGAACCAATGGAAGTGAGTTTCAGTCTGTTTAGTTCAAGTTGTGCTTCACTAACAAATTACTGGAAATGCCAGTGACATGTAACAGTAAACATTTATTTTCCATTCAGGCCACAATATGAAGAGAAGAGTATGGGGGGGTTACATTATTGAGGAGTAAATCTGAGGTAGGGAATCTAGGCAGGAAGCCAAGGCAGAAGATGGATTGAACTAAAGCAGTGAGAGTCAGAACCCAGAGAAGTGGACAGAATGAGAGATACATAGAAAACAGAATCTCTGTCTATACTCATATTATGAAAACCACAAAGCATAACATGATGATAAAAGGGTGGTGGTGGTGCACGCCTTTAATCCCAGCCCTTGGGAGGCAGAGGCAGGTGGATTTCTGTGAGTTTGAGACCAGCCTGGTCTACAGAGTGAGTTCCAGGACAGCCTCCAAAGGCACAGGGAAACCCTGTCTCAAAAAACCAAAAACCAAACCAAACCAAAACAAAACAACAAAAAAAAAACATGATGATAAAAACTCTCCTTTTGTTGTTTTTGGGAAAGAATCTCTATGTGTAACTGGCTGTCCTAGAACACATTATGGAAACCAAGCTGGCCTCGAACTCAGAGCCCCACCAGGCTCTGCCTCTTGAGTGCTAGAATTAAAAGTGTGCATCACTATGCCTGGCTTGATAAAAACGCTTACACTGATGAACTTAATACTTACAATTGCAAGACTGATACTTAATTATAATAACACAATTGTCTTCATCCGTATCTTAGTGGTCTCACCCATTGATATTATTCTTTACTAACTCAACTTTGCTCTCACAGGTCTGAAGAGTTAATTCCCCAGCATCCTCCAGATTACAGGTCTATTCATGTACCTCTTGACAATGAAATGTCTGAGATGACAAATCAGGAAATGCCCAATTAAGTTTAGGTCTATTTTACAGCTCTACATCCAGCCAACATCATAAATTTTGCAAAGATGTCATTTGATGATTAAGAAAAGTGATCTGGTGATGAGCTATAAAGTCTACTTTTGTAAACTTTAGCAAAAGGGAGGCCATGTACAGAATTTACTAGATTTTACACAGCAAGGTCATTGAACCCCGAAGGCACCATGGCCACCATGGCCATCGGCACATTTATAACCCTACTGATAAAATGCATTGGTTTTCCATAAAGACTCTGCGTTGGATTTTCCTTTCAATATAAAGCATGTGGCTGGAGCACTAAACCCCTTAAAATTTAAAAGAAACATTATATTTTAAAATAAGAGGATCTTAGATTTCTATGGTGGCTCTAAATTCCTCAGCAGTGAGTAGAGAACTAATTCTAGCTGTAAAATGCTAGGGATGCTCAACTCACGGTCCTGCACATCCTAGGCAAGTACTCTACCCCTGAGCCATATGGCCTGCACTCAAATATTCTTTCATTTGGAAACAACTTTTTCATCCAGCCTTCCTTGTTCAATGAGCATCATAGTTGTTTGTCCAGCACGAGGGGGGGCTAACCAATGACTTTCTCTATTTTCTCTACTGTCTTCTGGCTGACTTTTCAACTGCTATTCCATATTGGGGGCTGAGGTCACCATGTCAGTGATAAGTCTGAGCTGCTTGATAGAAATAAAAACAAAAACAAAACCCCAGTACTGCACAGAAGGCTACGCATGGCAAGAGATGAAGGGAAGAGTATGTTTTATACCCATGGGTCTGAGGAGTTGTTCCCAAGAGTGAAGGTAACCTGAGTGTTTTTATTTTCTTTAACTTCATGAATTCAAGAGTTTTTTTTTTTTTAAACTTATCTATACATTTCAATTTATTCTACTTACTATTCTTTCTAAGTGCTAGTTATCCCAAAAGCCTCCAGGGTCTCTTCAACACACAGTCCCAAAAGTCTTTAATAATTTCCTTGTTTCACCCAAACACACACACACACACACACACACACACACACACACACACACACACACACACACACACGCTCACGCAAGCGCCTGTGCATTCTCACGGGCACACATGCACAGACTAGCTGACCTGTCTCTGCCTCCCACCTCACCCTAGGAACACTGGGATTACAGCCACCACATCCAGCTTTGTATGTGAATTCCCAGGATCAAACATACATTGTCAGGCCTGTGTGGCAAGCCAAGTGCTTCCGTCCCCAGAAGCCAGCTCTCTCACCCACCTTGCTCAGATGAAGAATCAGTCATTTCTACCTGAAACTTAGGTTTCTGAAGATAGGGTTTACATGGCATGATAAATGTTAATTGCTATTAAGTTTGTTATCAATTCTAATCCTTTTTAGTGGACAGAACTAAGATCTCTCTCTCTCTCTCCCTTCCCTCTCCCATCTAAAAACTCTGAGTCCATTCAATTCAAATATAGAAATACAAAGTTTTTTATTTTAATTTTATTTTTATTTTTATGTCATTTATGTTACATTGATAGTGCTAGTTTCTAATACCATCAATATACTTCTTTTCTCTAAGTAGAAAAACCAGAACAACAATGCCAAAATTATGAATACCTATACTACTGAAAACAGTTTAAATGTAGCTGTTGCTATTTCTTTAATTCCAGCTATATCTTAGTAGTATGTATAGTTAAATTAGTGCATTTTAAGACCAGGCAATATAAACTCTTTTGTGTATGATTGAGTTGTAAGTTAATACAAATACATGAGCTCATTTCTTTCCATAGTTTTTGATACTTTAGATTACTCTTTTCCATTTTGGTTTAATAAGATTTGAAATAAAATCTACAAAACAATGTATGTTCTGAAAAGTTTATTTTTTATTCTTATCTATTTCACTTTCTTTCCCTTTCCATAGATTACCAACAACCTTTTTAATACAATTAAACCTTTTTGTCTCATTTCAGTTTTATACCAGAATGTTTATATGTATACATAAATATGCATAGACCCATCCTACATATAAACAGGAGCATCCAACTGACATTTTCCTTCCACCCTTTTCCATTTAGCAGTGTGTTCTGGCTATCAATCATAGCATGGTATAGAATTGTTTTTCTGTTCCTCTCTTACATCCCCTTGGATGTCTGCACCACAGCTCCAGTCTTTTTTCCAGAAATAGCTGAGCTGATTTTTGGCTACTGCCGAGCTGCTGCATAAAGACCTCCAGGAAGCTTTTACAGCATGAGCACATTTTACTCAATCCATTATCCAACATGCATATCATTCTGTGTAACACTAAGAAACATAATCACCCCGACAGTCAATTGGGTTGACACTGGCTGTAAGACAAATCCCAATTTCAGAGACTGAAAATGTTTTTATTTAAGTTAACCTTTTAAAATTTAAGACATTAGAATCTCTTCTAAAACCCATAAGAACCCAAGAGAAAGGTGCAACCATGAAAGATGGTGCTTTTCCTTGTTTTGGCCCTTCCTCCAGCCCCTGGCACATACTTGGCACTTAACAAATATTTGTTAAATAAACTCTGAAGTTTGAAGTTTTACAAACTTGCCTCAGATTAGACAATCACTACTGGCAGAGCCTGGATTTGAACCAGGAAGTTGTGACTCATCACTGCCGCCCTCCCCACCACACATTCAGAAGCATCCGCTATAAACACCCTCAACAAGCCCATTGCTGTCCTCATGACAACTTGTATTTCCACTTGCCTTAGCTATGGTCTCACACAGGTCTCTTCCCCAACTCCCTCACTCTACAGAGAAGCTAGCCTCATGATCCCAGCCGGACACCTCCATACAGCCACCATCTCAGCTTAGCCACACACAGATCTTCCTATGCTGTGACTCCTCACTCACACACACCATGTACACCATTCCCTAAGGCAAGCCTGAGTCTTAGACTCCTCAGTTTCTGAGGGCAGAGTATTTTCAAAAGACAGGAGATGGCTACAAAGTACAAGAGAAGGGAGACCCAAGAGGGCTTCCACCAGGCCAGTCCTTGGCACGGTAGTTTGATCATGAACTCTGAGTGTGTTGTGATCCTAAGTTAGGAGCACTCAAAGACTGAGCATTTTCCCTCTGGAGAAATCAAGTGTCCACCAGGAGCAGAAGAGCAGTTCTTAGCCTCTTAACAGTCTCCATGTGTATGGAAAACCCTTTTCCTGCCAAGAGTGCCTGCAGAGTACATCAGAGGCTTAGCTAAGGGTTATGACCTCCCCCAGCCCAACCCAAGTCAGAAGCCACTTTAAAAAGTGAGATGGTGGGACCCATGGTTGGCACACACACACCTGTATTCCCACCCCCACAAATAAATTCTTTTAAAAGATTATGTTCTCAATAAAGACAACATAAGACTGATAATCAATAAACCCACAATGCTAACAATAACAATGATGTTAAAATAGTAATAATAATGACCTACCTTCCATTGGGTACTTCCTAATCATCTCATGACACCTTGAGGAACCTGGCTGCTATTCAGTTTAAGTAAGACTGTGAGAAAACGGATGTTTTTGAACTTTGCTAGTGGAGTACGTATCAACTGCTTAAAAGTATGAAGATATAGGATGCGAATACAGCACTCAATAGGAAGATGCTTTGCCTAGCCTGTGAGAAAGGGTTTTGGCTTGATTCAGAGCATCATTAAAATAGTTGTGTGAAGGACCAAGGACAGTTTGTGGGAGTCAGCTCTTTCCTTTTACCACGTGGGTTCCAAAGATCAAACTCAGGTACAGTGCCTTTATGTGATGAGCCATCTTGCCAGTCTTGGAGATGATTATTGCTGCAAATAGAGGTATTGAAGGGCTGTCTATTACATTATGTGAAAGTAATGTTATTCTGAAACAGCTGAAGTATTCCACAATAGGGGATTAAAGTGATCTTTATATATCCACATACAGCCATGCAATTGGTTATCATGTTAAGTGAAAATAAGTCAGATCAGGAAAACAAATAGCGCATGCTTTCTCTCTTATTAAACCCTAGATTTAAGAGAGAAAAAATGGCAAGAAAGTAGAAGAGGGGTCTATCTGAGAAGAGATAAGACACCAGTGGAAGGTGGGATAAGAGAGGGTAATGGGAATTATATACGTATATGAAAATGTCATAACAAAACTACTCATTTATTTTTATTGATGAATTTTGTTCTTTGAAAATTTCACACAAGTATATAATGCATTCTGACTATTCTCCCACTCTCTCTTACAAAGCTATTTATTTGGCTTTTTGAAACAAGTCTCATGCAGCCCAGGCTGGTTTTGAACCCCTGATCTTCCTGATTCTACTTTCTAATTGCTGGGATGCACCATTATGCCCGACTTGAAACTCATTATTTAAATTTTTTTTTCATTTTAAGAGTCTGAGTGCTTGCCTACATGCACACATGTGTGCCACATGTATCCTTGGTGCCTGCAGAGGTCAAAAGAGGGAGTGAGATCCCTTAGAACTGAAGTTACAGATGGTTGTGAGCCACCACGTGGGACCTGTGAACTGAACTCAGGTACTTTGCAAAAGCAGAAAGTGCTCTTCATCACTGAGCCATTTCTCCAACCCCCAAGCAATTATTTTTTGAGACAGGGTCTCATATCCTTGGTTAGTCTCAAGCTTGCTATATAATTAAGGGTGACCTTGAGCAATTCCTGCTTCTCCTGGCTCTACCCACTTCGTGACGGTTTTATAGGACTGTACTACCAAACCAAGTTTGATATGATGCTAGAGACAAACCCAGGGCTTTGTGCATACTAGACAAGCACTGGACCAACTGAGATAACATCCTCATCCTTTCAGACAATTGTCAACAGTAGTTATGTAAGAATAGATGGAGATGAGAAGGATAGAATGTGGAGTCCAGAAATAAACTCATATTTAAAGTCTATTGACTTTCTACAAGGGTACCAAAACAGTTCAGTAAATAATGGTCTTTTAAAAAACACAGAGTACCAGGGGTAACCGGGTACTCACCCGACAAAGAATGACACAATCCCTAATGTACAAATCAATTCAAAATGGACCAGAAACTGTAAGGTAAGAGCTTAAGATTAGAACACTCCAAGAAAAGATGAGATTAATCTTCACTATCTTGGGTTAGGCAAAAGCTTCTCAAAGACAACATGGAAAGCATGGAGCAACAGTAAAAATAGATGCAATGGGCTGCAGCAAATTAGAGACACTTGTGCTGTGAATTCCACGGATGAGAAAGCGAATGATGACTCAGAGTGAGGGAGATAATTTGCAATTCATATTTATGTAAATGGTTTGTACCCATAATATAAAAACCTAAGAACAAAAAAGAAAATATCACCTAAATTTTAAAAGGGCATTTCTCCATAGGAGACCTAACAGATGGCTAATGAACACAGCAAAAAGTGCTCAACATGCCCAGTCACTAGTAAAATGCAAATCAAAACCAAAATGAGATGCTGCTTCACTTGCTTTGGGATATGCTTTCCCCTACACTTCTTCTCCATAGGTAATAACAAGTGTTGGCAATTTATAGCAAGTAGCATTATCATACATTGCTGCTGGTGATGCAAAATGATACAGCCATTTTGCAAAAATAATCTAGCAGTTTCTCAAACTAGCAAACAATGGTTACCATGAGATCCAGAAATTGCAGTCCTGGATTCTAGAAGACAGCTGGGTATGGAGGCTGGAGGACCAGGAGTTCAATCCTGAATTATGTAGTAAGTTCGAGGTCAGCCTGACATGAGACTGTTTAAAAGTCAAACAAGATAACTTCTATGAAAAATTCATAAAAGCACTTTTTCATGACTCAGGAAGCAGCCGAAAGCCAACATTCACAGTAATGGAAAACCAAAATGTGGTAGCTGAATACACTGAAGTACTCAGCAAGAAAAAAAGCAAATGCATGCAGCAGAGAAACCTGCTCTTAACAATGACATACTGTGTTCATACTTATATGACATGCTCAGAATAGGAAAATTGGTAGAGACAGAAGGTTGATTAGTGTTTGTTAGGGATAGGTAAGAAGGGAACGTGTGTTAGGACAGATGTACATGCAGGCAAGCCACTCACACATAAAATTATTTTTTTTAAAGAGCATATTGCATTCTCTTTCCCTTTCCCCACATTGCTGCTCTCTACTGTAAAATGAAGGGCGCTTATTTTTTTTTCTTAAAATAATGAACCCGTGGGTGTTCTGTTTCTTCTTTGCTGTGGTGATTCATTCAGGCTGAGTCTTTTCCATTTCTGACTTTTCATTGTTTGTTGCATCACAAAGCCTCCTGCCCTTTGCAAGTCTTTACTTGGGTGGTAACACACGTAATGTCTTTCTCAGATGGACTTTACTACTTCAATCCAATTTAGCGGTTGCATTCTAGCTCCTTTCATTACCTTGACAAGTTAATCATTTGGGTGTGATACCCTAAGAGTTTTTTTTTTTTTTTCAATGAAACAATCTGTTCAGGTTGCAAAGAAACAATCCTCAGTGTCAATTTGAGAGCATATATGCTATTGAGTTACAATGACTGAATTAAGATAGTTTATATATGGGAGTTGGAGAGATGGTTCAGTGGTTAAGAGCACCAGCTGTTCTTCCAGAGGTCCCAGGTTTGATTGCCAACACTCACATGGTGGCTCACAACCATCTGGAACTCCAGATCCTATGCCATCTTCTGGCTTCTTTGGGCACCAAACACAATCATAATGCACACAGATATAATGCAAGCAAAATACCCATCTACAAAAAAAATTAAAGAAAAACACAATATATATATATATATATATAGTCGGAAAAATTATATAGACGTATACTAAATTAGCTGTTTTCTCTTTATTACAGGATACATAAGTCTATGGTTTGAATGAGAATGATGCCCACAAACTCATCTGCATACTTGGTCCCAGTTGGTAGAACTGTCTGAGAAGGATTAGGAGGTGTGGTCCCTTGTTGGAAGAAGTGTGCCAGTGGTGGTGCGCTCTGAGGTTTCAAAATTCCACACCATTATTAGTTAGATTGCATGTTCTTTCCCCCATCCCTCCCCGCCACCATGCTTCTGTTTTAATATTAAGCTCTCAGCTACTGCCCCAATACCATGCCAGCCTGCCTGTTGCCATCCTCTCTGCCATAATGGTCATGGGCTTTAACCCCCTGAAACTATAAGCCCCAAGTAAACTCTTCCTTCTAAAAGTTTCTGTGGTCACAGTGTCTCTTCACAGCAATAGGAAAGTAACCAAGACAGCATCAATTGATTGCTTCATTACAGGTGGATAATTCAATCACTATCAGGTGATGACTGCATCTAAGTCAGTGGTTCCCAACCTTCCCAGTGTTGTGACCCTTTAATACAGTTCCTCATGCTGTCGTGACCCCAACCATAAAATTATTTTCGTTGCTACGTCATAACTGTAATTTTGCTGCTGCTATGAATATCTGAAATGTAATATATGTGACCCCCTGTGAAAGGGTCACTGGACCCTCCCGAAGGGGTCATGACCCACAGGTTGAGAACCTCTGATCTAAGGGACTGACTCTTCCTTTACACATGCTCAGAAGGCAGTAGGACTTAAATGGAGGCACAGGTAATCCATGTACATAATACAAAACATCAAAATATCTTAGACACATCCGAAAATTAAAACTGCAGAAGACACACAGCCCACTAAAACCTGAGATAACCCATGGGCAAACACTGCAAAGAAACGGAAAGCTTTAGAGATACTCCGCCATCATCACATAAAGCAGGAAGGCCTGATCTTAAAGACCAGGAACACAGCTCCCTCCAGAAGTCTGTAAGGAGGGTTTTTGCTTGTTCTGAAGTCAGTGTCATGGCGAACAGCGGGAGTTCTGTAGAGGCGCATGGGGAACAAGAGAAGGAAAGCTGCTTTCAGTTTCTCAATGATTCCATCAAATGCTGATTCCTTTTGAAACATGGCATGAGCTGAAAACGGAAAGTTTAGAAAAAAGCGGCAACTGCTTAGGTCCCTCTTTAAGTTTTTCAACTGTCACCTGCCCCGGAGTTTCAAGGTGAAGAAGGCAGGCTTTGCTGAGAACTGCTTGTCGGAAGTGTCAGAAGCCATGTGATTCATCCCGGCTACCCACAAGGACTGTGTTTCAAGACCCACAGAGGATTCTCCACACTGCAGAGTACTGAACCGCTGTATACCTATACATACATACCTGCAGCAAAGCTTAATTTATAAAGTGAGCTCAGGAAGAGATACCAACAAGCAATTAAAATAGCATAGAATATTATAAGGGTTATGTAAACCCCCATCATAATTTGCCCAATTAAACCCATTGAGTCACCAGGGCAGGAAAAAGACAAGAAAATGAAGGGCAACTAGTTGGGAAGAAGAGAGGATTAGAAAGACTAGGAAGGGGAGGAACAAGAGGCTATCTAGGGTGAATATGACCAAAATATGTCTTACATATGTATGAAAATGTAAGGATGAAACCTGTCATTGTGTACAATTAATATATGTCAATAAATACACATGTAAAAGTAAGTAAATAAATTTATTTTATTAAAAATGAAAATAAAAACAATGTATTTTAAACAGATTTTGAATTTTATGGCAATTGTCTATAATCCTAGCATGGGAGTTGGAAGCAGAAATATGAGGTGTTCAAGGTCGTCCTTAGCTATGTAGGGAATCTAAGGCAAGACCCTGTTTCAGTAAACAAAAACAAAATATCCTTAAAATAGTTTACGTTGCATGTCTGTGCATTGTGTCTGTGTGAGTATATGCATATGAGTGCTGACACCTACAGAGATCAAGGCTTCAGCACCTCCTGGAGCTGAGCAACAGGCAGGTAGGAGCCACCTGACATGGGTTCCAGGAACCAGACTCGGGTCCTCTGCAAGAACAATACTTGCTTTTGACCTCCAAGTAACCTCTCTAGGCCCCAGATAAAAATATCTTAATTCTTCTCTGCACCATAGTTATATTTTTAGACTGTACCTGACTTCAGGGAACTCCAATCATGAAATCAAACCAGGCTGAAAATGGCCATGTTCACTTCCAGAGCCAAGGCTGTAACTGTGTTCCCTTCATTCTCTTGGAGACTATTTTTAAGTAAAAGACTATATGTGTGTGGGTTACTATATGTGTGCTAAAATCCAAGATACACAATGTCCCCCTCCTCGCCTTTAGTGTAACAGTTACTTTGGGAGAGCAGGGATTCTCTATGACTTTATATAGCCCTTCGCTAAGATTGCCTGCCCTTTTCCCCAAGCACCTCACCTATGCTGACATCAAGCCTTTGGGAGGGGATTTCAATTTTGATTTACTTCTTTGCTTCTGGGTCACCAGTACCTTGGCAGTAACCGGCACATGAAACTATTTGGATTCTGTTCAGGATCTAACCATTGAGCTTCCTACTACCATCAGAGATAGAAATCCATTTTTAAGTCAAGGCAATCGGTGGTTCTTGAGGTAAAGAAGGTCATTTTCCAGCACCATTTGTGGATTTTTTACCAACAGGAGCAGAACCACAGAGAGTTTCTGGCCCTCATTACTCTCTCATAATCTTGCTCCTACACCAGAATTAAATACTTTTATGAACTGGGTCATACACAAGCTGGTAATGCAAGTCTGGCGAGCTTGTTTCTCTACAAGGTTCTAGAGAGGTGTTCCAATTCCATTATTCCTAAAGCAGTATCTCAAGGGGAAGGAAGCATCAAGATGACTTTGGATTTTGATTAGATCTTTACAAATCTTGAGCATGTTACATTTTCTGAGTCAAAATTTACTCTGAATTTGGTTTATATGACTTCACTTCATTTGCTTTCTTTAATAGAAGAGCATCAAATTTTCTGTCTATATTTTTCTAAATTTATATTTTTTGTGTTGCTGCTAGAAAGCGTTCAGTGTTCAGTTTACCTTTCTATTACTGTAAAAATCACCATGGTGGTTGACAGTAAGATGTGAAACAAGCCTTCTCTCATATGAAAAAAAAATCAAAATCAAATGTCATCAATAATAATAATGCTTGATCCTTTAAAAAAATTGTTTTTTGGTTTTTCAAGACAAAATTTCTCTGTATAACAGTCCTGGCTGTCCTGGAACTGGCTTGGTAGACCAGGCTGGCCTCAAACTCACTGAGATCTGCCTGCCTCTCCCTCTCAAGTGCTGGGATCAAAGGTGTGCTGTGTGCCACTATTGCCCAGTTGCTTGCTTTTATATGTAGGTAGATTCCACAATTATTGGAGTAGAGGAGGAGGAATCGGAGGGAAGGAGGGAAAAGGAATGTCTATGGTTAACTCAGGAAAATACCACAAAACTAACTTAACAAGTGAAAACCAAGATGCAACAGTCTCTCTCCTGTTCAAATTGTTTTAGCTAAAAAGTACACCACGTGTGATGGATTTAGAATGCCACGGAGCTGCTTGCTCTGATGACTTAGTGGGTGTGAGCAGAGACCATCAGCTCCTGCTAAAAGCATCAGGTGAAAAGCTGAGTGAGAACTTGGCAGCTTCCCACTCAGCACAGCAGGGCCTGACTCTACCCATCAATCCATCACACAACACACAAAGAGCCAGCCAGGTAGCTTACGCTTCTGGATATAGACAAAACAGGGAGCTTGGTTTTGGTTTCTTTGACTTGTGGTCTAACATGACTGAGAGTTTAGAGGACCAATGTAGCAAGCTTTCTTTTAGGTCACCAATGAGCTCCCAAGTCATGACATGGAGACTTATTAGTTATGAATGCTTGGCCTTACCTTAGCTTATTTCTAGCTAGTTTTTTTTTTCTTTAACTCAACCTGTTTCTTTTTATCTATGTTTTACTTTGGGGCTTTTTCCCCTTCCTTCCTTCTTTCCTTCCTTCCTTCTTTCCTTCCTTCCCTCTTTCCTTCCTTTTCTTTCTACATGTCCTACTTTCCTGCTTATTATGTCTGGGTGGCTGCCTGGTTTCTAGCCCCAAGCATATCCCTCTCTTTCTCTCTCATTCTCTCCTTTCTCTAGATTTCTCCTCCTATTTATTCTCTCTCTGCCAGCAGCCCCACCTATTCCTCTTCTGCCTAGTTATTGGCTGTTCAGCTTTTTATTAGATCAATCAGGTGCCTGAGGCAGGCAAGGTAAAACAACAACACATCTTTACATAATTAAACAAATGCAGCATAAACAAATGTAACACATCTTTACATAGTTAAATATTCCACAATATATCAACTATTTTGTGTAGTTTAAACATTTTGTTTATTTATTTATTTATTTATTTAGTGTGTGTGTGTGTGTGTGTGTGTGTGTGTGTGTGTGTGTGTGTGTGTTGTGTCTACATGCCACAGCAAACATGTAAATGTCAGAGGACAACTTGCAGGAATCAGTTTTCTTTCTCCACTTTATTTTGAAGCAGAATCTCTCTTATTGTTTCTGCCATGCTGTATACTTTTGGCTAGCTGGCCTGCAAGCTTTTGAGTGACTCTCCTATTGCCATCTCCCATCTCACTAATATGAATGCTGGGATTACAGATGCACACATTCAGGAAAATAATGATTAGGGTTTATTTCTAGCTGTGGACTTTTGCCCATATTTACAGTGCCTAGCATGGATTCCTTCGTGTGGAGCAGGCCTCAATTGCAATCAGAAAATGGTTGTTTAACCCCATAGCTGAGTTGCCACCATTGCACAGTGTACTTGTCTTACCTGAGTAAGCAGTTTTGTAAGACTTTGGATGACCGCTCTCCCCAAACCGCCTGCATAGCACCTTGCATCATGGTGAGGGCTATTGAGCTGGAATTCCAGCCCAGTTCCAGCTTGGGTTCTTTTTGTCCTTATAATGAAAACATGTGGTTTCTTCAACAATAGGGTCTCAGTACTGGTGGGCAGTCAGAAGAAATGAAAAATTATATAATAAAGTAATTTTTGCACAAGACCTAATTTCTTTATATACTTAAGTGAATTTGGTATCGTTACATAGCAAGGAAGTGCAAAGTATGATTTCTATGCTGCACTTTCTGAAGTTGAAGCACTAATGAGATTACAGGCTTCCAAAACTAGTTTTAGTAGTCTTTCTTGGGCCAGTGAAATGGCTCAGGTAAAGGCACTTATTGCCTGATAACTTGAGTTCAGTTCTTCGAACACATGTAAAATTGGGTGGAGAGAACAGGCTCTGCAAAGTTGTCCTCTGACTCCACACATGCACACTGTGACACATATGTGCCCACACACGTTTATATACACACCCAGTATAATATCTCTTATACACCAATAAAAATAATAATAATACATTAAATTTGCAAAGCATTCTTTATCCTATAGACTACTAAGTAACTAGTATTAACTTAGATTCAAGAGTTAAGATTTCAGTGACTGTCTTAGTTTCCTCTCTGTTGCTGTGATCAAATACTCTGACCAAAAGCAACTTAAGAGCTTTCCAAATCCATGTCACAATCACTCTTTGACATCTGGGTCACAATAAATCTTTGAGGATCATCAGGGCAGGAACCATGGAGGAACATTGTTTGCTAGCTTGCTCTCTGGCTTATCCTTAGCCAGCTTTCACATACAGCTCAAGCCTACCTGCCCTAGGAGTGGTGCCATCCATAGTGCACTGGGCCTTCCCACATCACTTACCATTCAAGACAGTACCCCACTGGTGTGTTCTTGGACCAATCTGATGGAGACAATTGCTCAATTGAGGTTCCCTCTTCCCAGGTGAGGTTCCCTTTTCCCAGGTAACTTTAGGTGTTGTGCGCGCGTGTGCGCGCGCGCGCGCGCACACACACACACACACACACACACACACACACACAAATCCTAACCAGGATAGTAACATCAAAAATTCAGCTGAGGGGACAGTTCAGTGGTTAAGAGCACTTGGGGCTCTCCAGGCCCAGCTCTCAGGAGGTAGAGGTAGTCGGATCTCTGTGAGTTCAAGGCCAGCCTGGTCTACAGAGCAAGTGCCAGGACAGGCTCCAAAACTACATAGAGAAACCCTGTCTCCAAAAAAACCAACCCCCCCCATGGGGGGTGGAGAGATGGCTCAGAGGTTAAGAGCACTGGCTGCTCTTCCAGAGGTCCTGAGTTCAATTCCCAGCAACCACATGATGGCTCATAACCATCTGTAATGAGATCTGGTCTGCAGGGATACATGCAAACAGAATACTGTATATATAATAAACAAATAAATATTTCTAAAAAACCAACCCCCCAGTAAAAGAGCACTTGGGGCTCCTGCAGAGGGCCTGGGTTCAGTTCCCAGCATCTATATGATAGCTTACAGTCATCTGTAACTCCATTTCCTGGGAGACCCAAAGCCCTTTTCTGGTCTCTGGGGGCATGAGGTTAACACACAGTACACAAACACACATGCAGGCAAACAGTGAATACACAAAAAGTAAAAATAAACAAACAACCTTTTTTTTAAAAATAAGGAATTCAACTTGGATGAAGCAGGTTTAAATGAGTCTCAACAGGCACCAGGCAGTTTCTTTCTTCTGGTTTCTTTTCTGAGCACAGATTTCTCATCCTGTACTCAAGAGCACAGTAGCTCCTTTTCTTACCACTTAGATGAAGTAAATAATTCAGAGTAACATAACCTCCAGTACAGCACAGGCTGAATGGAACGCCTTCCACTTCCCTTTAAAAACAGCGTCAAGAGAAAACATGGAGGGGCACTTTGTTTTGAGACAGCATCTTGCCCTGTAGTTCAGACTGGCCAGAGATTCACTAAGTATCCCAGGCTGGCCTTGCACTCACAGCGTGCTTCATGTCTCAGCTTTCCAAGTTCTGGACTCAGAGGTGTGAGCTACCATACCCAGCTGACAATGGCTTTTGGAAAGATATCCTAATTTTTCTCATAATGTCAAAATAATAAAAAAAAACATCTGTAGTTGGTGTTTTCTATTTGGAAAAATCCCCCCCCCTTTTTTTAAAGCAATGACACGGTGGCTCTGGTGTTCCAAGTTCCCACATCTTGTCATTGTGTAAGATGCAGAGTCCTTTAGGGATGATGGCATCAGGATGTCATAGAAACAAGGACTTTTTCTCCTTGTGAAGACTGGAAGAAAAAAAAATTCTATTTCCTTGTAGGAGTGTATTGTAGTGCAAACTGGCCTCACAAGAAATTTATCAAACGTGTCTCCTTCAGCCTTTGCTGGGAAACGCCTGGGTGTTCAGTGCAAATGAAAGTGGCAGGTGGCTGGCATCCGTGTGAGAGCGCTGCAGGGACCTGAGACAGCCTTCCCTACCTTTGAATGCCCAGTCTGCAGCCAGACCTTACTTGGTTGCTGTTTTCTACATTTGTTGATTTTCTTTCTTTTTCACTAAAAAAAAAAAAACAAAAAAGAAAAACAATACACATCTTGCTGTGTATCCCAGGCTGTCCTCAAACGCTCCATTCTGCTGCTGTAGCCTCTCAAGTACTCAAGTGATACCACAGCACAACACCCGACAGATTTCCAGATTTTGATGTTTCTTAAGTCTAAGTGAATTTACCTCTCCTTTTGATTTTCATCTCATAAAAGTTAGTTATTATTTCCAATTAAGCTCATTCCTCCTCTTCCCCTTCCTACCACGGTGCTTTCTTTCCTATGTGACTGGTGAAGCCTATGTATCTAAAGTGTGCTGTCTGATTTCCACTGAGTGGCATATGTCTTGTTTTCTGATGCCATTCTTTCTCAGTCAGACTGCAGCATCACCAATGACTGCTATGTTTCCATCAGCTTACAACACAAATGCTATTGCTGATTGTTTTTTTTTATTAAAACACAAAACAATTAGCCAGTCAGTGGTAGTGGCACTTTAATCCCAGCATTCAGGGGGCAGAGGCAGGCAGATCTCTGTGAGTTTCAGGACAGAGAGAAACCCTCTGTATAAAAACAAAACAAAACAAAAATCCACAAGCAAGTAAAAGTGTATATGATGTTGTCTTAGAGTTTTTATTGGTGTGATGAAACAGCATGACCAAAAAGCAAGTTGGGGAGGAAAGGGTTTATTTGCTTTACTGTATCACTGTTCCTCATCTAAGGAAGTCAGGACAGGAACGCAAACAGGGCAGGAACCTGGAGACAAGAGCTGATGCAGAGACCATGGAGGGGTGCTGCTTACTGGCTTGTTCCCTATGTCTTGCTCAGCCTATTTTCTTAGAGAATTCAGGACCACCAACTCACGGATGGCGCCACCCACAATGGGCTGGGCCCTGCCCCATGATTCACTAAGAAAATGCCCTACTGGCTTGTGTACAGCTCGATCTTATGGAGGCATTTCTCAATAGAGCCTCCCTCCTCTGAAGACTCTAGCTTGTGTCAAGTTGACATAAAACTAGCCAGTACAGTTGTTACAGCAATAAGCAGATTTTCAAGTCCAGCACTTAGCTTGTATGCAAATGTTAATTATATTCATTGTTCATACATTATGTAATGATTTTGTGTTGTGTGCTAAAGGCTACTTGGTGTTATTAAAACATAAACGTTCACTTCTCATTTCTATTTTATTGTGTTAAATACATAGTCTTAAAAATAAAGCAGTTTGGGTTGGTGAGCTGGCTCAACAGTTAAAGGCACTGGATGTCAAGCCTGATGACCTGAGTTTGAGCCACATAGCCTATGCGGTAGAAGGAGAGACCTGCTTTCTGCAAATTGTCCTGTGACCTCCATATGTGTGCTGTGACATGTGCACACACATACACATAAAATATTCACTTTTTTCTGTTTTTTTTCTCCATTTTTTTATTTGAATGAGAAACAAGATTGTGAGGGCTGGAGAGATGGCTCAGAGGTTAAGAGCACTGACTGCTCTTCCAGAGGTCCTGAGTTCAATTCCCAGCAACCACATGGTGGCTCACAACCATCAGTAATGAGATCTGGTGTCCTCTTCTGGTGTGAAGATATACATGGAAGCAGAATGTTGTATACATAATAAATAAATAAAATAAGAAAAAGAAAAGGCCGGGCGGTGGTGGCACATGCCTTTAATCCCAGCACTCGGGAGGCAGAGACAGGTGGATCTCTGTGAGTTCAAGACCAGCCTGGTCTACAAGAGCTAGTTCCAGGACAGCCTCCAAAGCCACAGGGAAAACCTGTCTCGAAAAACAAAAAAACAAAAAACAAAAAAAAAAGAAAGAAAAAGAAAAGAAACAAGATTGTTTTACATGTCATCCCAGTTCCCTCTCCCTCCCCTCCTCCTCTACCACTCCCCCACTAAAACCCTACCTATCCCAAACCATTTCTGCTCCCCAGGGAGGGTGAGGCCTTCCATAGGGGGTCTTCAGAGTCTGTCATATCCTTTGGGATAGGGCCTACTCCCACCCCTATATTCACTTTTAAAATAAAAAATTAAAGTTCTTCTTTATATACATACTTGAACTCTCTTAATTCAATGGTTTTCAACTAGAGGCAGTTTTACCCTCAGCTGATCAAAGGACATTTGGTAATATCTACAGTGTTTATTTGTTTACTCATTTACTCATCTTGAGACAGGGTCTCACTATGTGGCCCAGGATGGTTGGTTATGAACTCAATAGTCTTCCTGCCTCAGTCTTCTAAGAGCTGGGATTTTAGGCATGAGCTACCATGCCTTGGTTTGTGGTCATTTTGGGTTATTACAGTTAGAGAAGAAACATTATTAGTTTTTCTTTCCAGACCATAATAAGCATCCAAATTTTCTTTAAACCACCTTCAAATTTACATTATCCCACTTAGACTTAAAGCTATGAATTATACATGGTCTGACCATTCCTGAGTCTAAAGGACAGACCACTTCATATTCTTCCAGGCTATGATATTTATTAAGAAATAATCTGCCGGGCGGTGGTGGTGCATGCCTTTAGTCCCAGTACTCGGTAGGCAGAGGCAGGCGGATCTCTGTAAGTTTGAGACCAGCCTGGTATACAAGAACTAGGACAGCCTCCAAAGCCACAGAGAAACCCTGTCTCGAAAAACAAAACAAAACAAAAAATCAAAAGTAGCCGTGCTGAATGAGGACAAACTCCATGCTAATTTAGATGAACACATCCGGCGTACTACACAGGTCCACACAGAATGTCTGGGATGTAGAGCAAAACACGGGAGCTGAGGGCCTGGGGTAGGGAAGGAAGAGCTGTCTGAGTTGGAGGCACAGAATAAAAGCAATTGCAATGGGAGGGGAGTTCCCAAGGCTCTGAGAACTCTCAAACTGTCAACACGGGCCACCAAAGAAAAGGGGCTGAGTAAGGCTTCCTAGCCCCATTTGTGGCACTGTGGCCTCTGGACGTGTCTTTAAGATGACTTTGGCAATTTCTTGTATTTCTTTCCAATGCTTGTGTGCTGTTAAGCCCGGTTCATCGATAATGTGGAGAGGTGACAACTCTTAAATTCACAGGCTTGTGAGCAGAGGACAGCAGCAGCAGCAGCAGCAGCAGCAGCAGCAGCTCCAATTCCAGCAATCACTGTGGGTGGGGTGGGGGTCTGAAGAAAAACTGGACTGGGCAGAGTCAGGAAGGAGAAAAACCTAGAAAAATCCCCGAGATGTATGAAAAGGAATTGGGGGTCCGGAATTGGCTAATTCCCTGGCTGGAAAAAGTGCTTCAGGGTCTCAGAGCAGACGGGGAGTTCTGCTGTACTCAGATCCTCACTCATGGGAGAATTTAATGCATGGTCTCCTGATTTTGATTAGCATTTTGCTTCTAACTACTGCTCTTAAATTCAAATTATAGCTTTTTAGAGGATACAAAGAGAAAAAAGAAAAAGAAGAAGAAACACGCTGACGTTGCATGAGATCAAATAACCAGTCCTTTCTAAAACCATAGATCCTGCCATGGGTTGGCTTTCAGAGCCAGGTCTGACATTTTCCATGCTTGGTGTCTGCATGTAAACAATCACATCGGAGAGTTTGAGCAAAGTCTTCTGGTTGGTTTGTGCTCTGTGAGGAATACGCAAAATGTTCCATGAGATTCTGGTTCCCAGTGTGTTTTACATTTACATGGCTCACAAAGTCTTATCTGCACATTGCCCATCTAGAATAAGAAAGGATCTGGATGGATATGGGAAATAATTTCAACTTCATGCAAGGGAAGGATGGAAGTGTCCCACATTCCATCCATCTGTCTCCACTCCAACTCCATCTGCTAGGCCATGCAGGAGACCTGAAGGGAAAGAATCACAGACCTGAAAGAATTGTTCATCCTGTGGGCAGGACAGGAGCTGACAGGAAGGGTTTGAGAGTTCCAATGTAAAGACATAAAAAATGGTGGCTGCTGGTAATTTGTCTCCCTATGGTACTGTGATAGCTGACATGTTCACGGTCCCTCTGCAGCCCTTGTGAGTGTGAATATGCTCCCTGATCCCTAGCTGCAGTGAAGAAGCAAACTGAGGCCTGAGGGCTCCTCACTCCTTTCCCCTCTTTCCCTCTCCCCTCTTCAGATCTGTCTGCCACGATAAAGACTAGACTCCACCATCCTTCCCACATGTCAAGACTGCTGACGTATGCTGCTCCCAAAGTGTCAGTCAGAATGAACATGGCAGTCAAACTGCCCAAGTCCCTTAGGAAAGCGTTGCTGGGAGAGACAGGCAATATGTTTACAGCAAGAAAGAAACACCAGTATAGATGCTAAGGAGCCCTGAGAACAGCACAAGAGACTCCGAAGAGAAACAACAGTATGATGTTCAGACTAGTCTAGTGGAAGAAATAAGCCAACAGCAAAAACACAATGAAAAAGAAACTGTGACTCAGAGGGAAGGGAAAAGGGAATTTGGAGGATAGACCCTTGATGGTGGCTTCTGAAAGGAAAAAAGGATAGATAGAAGAGAGGTGATAACACCGGGCGTTGGTGGCGCACACCTTTAATCCCAGCACTCGGGAGGCAGAGGCAGGCGGATCTCTGTGAGTTCGAGGCCAGCCTGGTCTCCAGAGCGAGTGCCAGGATAGGCTCCAAAGCTACACAGAGAAACCCTGTCTCGAAAAAAAAAAAAAAAAAAAAAAAAAAAAAAGAGAGAGAGAGGTGATAGGAGGAAAAAATGTTACTGTGTTGAAGAAGGGCTTATATCTACAATTCAGGTGAAATTAATGAGAGATACATGAACCAAGCAAAATTCTTGAACTTCAAGATAAACGGAAAAATCTCACATTCAAAAAATAAATAAATAAAAAAAGACTGAACTACAAAGAAATAGAATTGGATAGGCATGTCACTGATCTTCAGTGCTGTGGAGCCAGGCACCATGGTACTCCCTGGTAGTCCTGGCTCTTGGGAAGCTGAGGCAGGAGAATTATGACTTGAAATCACTTTGGCTGCATATAAGACACTGTCTCAGAAACAAAGAAAAGACAAAGAATGAAAGGGAAGGAGTGTGGAAGGGAAGGGAGAAAATGACAAATTTCTGAGAAGGATTAAAATCATAGTATTCTAATCTAGGAAAGTTACTATTTAAAAGCCACTGTTCACCATTGCTACTTACCTGCCAACTACAAGGGAAGACATCTGTGAACATTCACAGACTAGAGCATGTCTCTGGCATTCTACCTGTAAGTGAAAGGCTTAAACAACAAATTAATCTGAATATGATATATACATCCAAAATTATCATTAACTGCGCAGAAAATCACATTTGAGTGACGTAAGCACTTGCCATCTGCCATCTTATGGTTTTCCTGAGTACAAAGTGACTTAGCTATGAAATCCTGGTCTGAAGGTTTTCACAAAGACTGATCATTATGAGGCACTGTGGTCCTCTGAGGATCAAGGTGGTCACTCACTGACTGAGACATTGTCTGTCTCTTGGTAGAAGGCTCAGACCCTCCAATGTGTTGTTCTTCTAAGTGTACTGAATGTCTTCCTGATATGATGGCCAGTGCCAGCTAGAGCTGGAGAAGAATCAGCACAAACCACTTCACTCTGCTGATTTGAAGCTAGATACTAAACACAACCCACATTTGGAAGGCAAGAGTTAGATATTACCACTGAGGGACATGTATTGAAATATTTGTAAATTTATTTTAAGGTCATTGTATAGCACAACTAATAGCAAAACTAATAGAAATGCAGAAAAAAAACTAATAACATTTCAATTCTGGGAATACAGGTCAGTGACATAACAGTGTGCTTAGCATAAGCTAGGCCCTGCGTTCTGGGTTCAGTTGTCAAGACAAAAACAGCAACCAAAAAGTAAACACAGAAGAAACACAATAATATATTATACTTATTACACATATACAAAGCCTTATAGCCCCCAAAGACATACATCCCTAGATCCACGAAACAAATGATAAAAAAAGATCAAAGCAAAAATATTTAGTGATGGATTTGCCACCATTTTGTGTCTTCAGTTGACTCTGGATGCCAGGTGTTCTGAGTACTTTACAGGTAACCGGTTGTTGACTCACCATCCAAACTCATGGATTAGGAAGACATAACTACTTGGTAATTTAAAAAACATCCTGGTTGGAGACATGGTTCAGTGGTTAAGAACACTTGCTGCTCCTACAGAGAACAAAGGTTTGGTTCTTAGCACCTCATGGTGATTCACAACCATCCATTAACTCCACTTCCAGGGGATTTGATGCTTTCTTCCTATTGGGCACCAAATATGCACATGGCACATATATATACATGCAGGCATTACTTATGGTAAAAGGATAAATACTTAGTCCTTATGCAAACAAGGTAAGGTGTCTCCTCTTACTGGTAGAATTCAGCATAATACTTGAAAGTATAGTCATTGTCATAGGTAAGAAGACAAACATCGTAGGTTGGAAAAAAGAAAACACAACCATTCCTATTTATCAATGATAACACCATAACAACAAAAAGAAATCACCCTGAACAAACTTCCTAGAATTAATAAGTGACTTTAATAGGATCTCAGGACACAAAGTCAACACCTAAAAAATGGATTGCACATATGTATACTAATAGAGAACAAACAAGCAGACAGAAGTTACAGTTCAGCACTGTTCACAATCACTCTAAAAATGAAGGGAGAGACCAGGCATAAAGCAAAAGATACCCAGCCTACAATCCACAACCATAGAGAAACTAGAACCCTCTTCCAGAAACAGATGGAGGCAGATGCAGAAATTCACAACTAACCAATGGGCCAAGGTCCTGGAGTACAATCGAAGTGAGGGAGGAGTGATAATATGAACAAAGGAGTCAAGACAATAAGGGGAAACCCACAGAATCAGCTGACCCGAGCTAGTGAGACATCACTGACTCAAGTCTGACAAATGGGGAACCTGCATAAGACCAAACTAGACTCCCTGAATATAGTTGACAATGATGCAGTTGGGGCAATATATGAGGTCACTGGCAGTGGGTCCAAGATCTAACTCTAATGCACAAACTGACTTAGTGGAGACCATTCTATATGGAGAGATACTTGCTCAGCCTGGACGCAGGGGTGTGGGGGTGGGGAGGTGAGTTGGTCCTGCCTCAACAAGATAACAGGATGATGGGACAGACTTAGTAGACTTCCTAGGGGAGGCCTTATCCTCTCTGAGGAGCAGATGGGAGGTGGGGTGTGTGTGGGAAGTGGGAGGAGGGGGAGGAGAGGAGGGAGAGGGAACTGGGATTGGAATGCAAAAAATAAATTAAAAAAATGAAGTGAGGCACAAACTTCACGGAACTCATGCATTGTCTGTGCACCGATGATTATGGAACAAGTCCTAAATAAACGGGGAAACAAACTATGCTCAGTGGCTGGGAGACCAAACAAAAGAATGTCATTTCTCCCAAATTAATCTACAGATTGAGTTTAATTCCTATCAGAATGGTAAATATTTTTGAGGCATGCGTTTATTTTAATATCACATTGAAAGGCATACATCCCAGAACAATGAAAAGAATCTTCAGAAACAAAGCAGAAGGGATCACAATGCCTGGCAGAGAGCCTCAAGACGTATTCGGAGGGAGAAATCCTGATCAGAGGTACCACTGACCACACCCGATTGGGCGTGCTCAGTTACGTAACAAGAGTTTAAGAAGGAGGGAGGTGCCCACGTGGCTCTCTTTTACCCGGCTGGGCTGACCAAGAGGCATTTCTGGGTCCATCCTGCTCAGGTGCAAACTTGGTCATTGGCTGCCTTGCCTGAGTGCTTTTCCCCAATAAACTGCTGTTTATCAACCTATTTCTGACTCCACTTTGTAAATGTCTATAGTAATTCATGACAAAGGGTATGGTGTTGGTGGGAGGAGAGATGGAATGAGGACCCACATACGGAGCCACACGAACACACATGGGGAGAGATGGGAAGTCAATGCTGTGGTGAAAGGCTAACCTTCCAACATGGTGCTGGAGCAAATGGACACAAGGAAAACGGGGAAAAGAAAAAGAAACTGGACATAAATCTTATACTTCATGCAAAAATTGTACCAGCAGATTGGATACTTAACTATAGAATATAAATCTTTTTGAAAAATTAGTGAGAAATCTTTAGGACACAGGACGAGACAGAGTTCTCACACTTAACATTGAACATATGAATCATGAAAAGAAAATGATGAATCAATTGGAGCTCATAAAAATTTAAAACATTATTCTCCCAAAGGCCATATGAAGAAGACAGAAAAATCAAAGTCAGACCGGGAACAAAGATTTTTTTTCCAAATTCTTAACCTGGCAAAGAATCAACACGTAGAATATACAAAAGTTCCCTTTAAATTCAACGGCAAAAAGCCAAATGACCTGGGTAGAAAGTAACAGGAGACCCAAGTGTCCTGCTAAGCAGACTGTAGACAGTGAATGAGCCGGAGAAAAGATGTGGGGTGCAATCAGGTGAGGGTAGCTCAGACCTATCATCCCAGCACTCTGGAGGCTGAGGCAGGAGGATTCCTGTGAGTATGAGGCCAGTCTGGGTTACAGAGTGGGACCTTGTATAAAACAAATGTAATTCAGTACACTGGCAAAGATGCAAAGGAAACAGAACCTCCATCTACGGCTGGGATGGATGGGAAGGGAAACAGTATAGCCATTCAGGAAGGGCTCTTCTCTTCTTTTTCCTATAAAACTAAACATGCAGTTACCATACACTTAGCAATTATACTCTTCAACCTCTGCCCTAGGAACTTGAAAACTTACATGTTCACTCAAAAAACCTGTAAGTGAATGTTTATACCAGCTTTATTCCTAATGAGCAAAACAACCCAAAGCCTGGGGCTAAGATGGCCTTCAATAGGTGAATGATGAAATAAACCATGCCATCACTGTGGAATACTCATCAATAAACATGAAGAATAAATGTCACAGCAAGCTGGATGAATTACCAGGGAATTCTGTGGGGGGGAAAAAGCCAGTCCCCAAAGCTACATGTAATTCCATGTATTTGACACTTCTGAAGCAGTTCAATTTTAGAAGCAGAGAACAGTTTACTGGGTGCTGGGGCTGGGACAAGAGAATCTGGAGTGAGAGTCACCAGAGAAGAGCATCATGAAGGATCTTGTGGTGAAAACAAGCAACATCTTGCATCATCTTGATCATGGTAAACACATGCTCCCACACATATGGCGTCTATGAAGCCAGACATATGGGCACAAATGAAGTAAATGGCAGAGGTGCAGTGTCAATATTCTGATGCTGGGGTTGTACTCAAGTTTTGTACAATGTTACTATGGTGACACATGGGTAAAGCACATGGGATCTTTCCATTGCTGTATCTTTTTGAGAGGGCAATCTCAAGTGGCCTAGATCAGCCACAAATTCCCTACGCCATTAACGAGGACCTTGAATTTCTGATCCTACAATCTCTGCCTCCTAAATACTAGAATTACAGCCGTGTATTTCCTCCACACTCAGTTTATAGTGCTGGGAGGAAACCAGGGCTTTAGTAGGCAAACACTTTACCAACTAAGCTGCTCTCCCGCCCTCTCTGCACTATGTGGGGAGTGTGTGAGTGTGGGGGGTCAGGTATGTGTGTGCCACTGAGTATACATAGAGGTCAGAAGACAAGCATGGGTGTTGGTCCTCGCCCTCCCACTCTTTTGAGACAGGGTCTCTTGCTTACAGCTGTGCATGCCAGGCTAGCTGGCCTACGTGCTTCTGGATTACAGCTGTGCATGCCAGGCTGGCTGGCCCACATGCTTCTGGATTCCTCTGCTTCTGCCCTCTGTCCTCTCATAGGATGGCAGTGATTACAGATGTACAAGGCTGTGTTCAGCTTTGCACGGATTCTGGAGATCTGAACTCAGATCTTCGCTCTTGCACAACAAGAGCTTTACCGGCTGAGCCGTCTCCCCAGCCCACCACATTATTTCTTATAACTACAGAGAAATTGGTGTTCAACTCTGTTGACATTTCATTAAGAAACAATCGCCCCTGAATTATTTTTCAATATGTCAAAGGCAACAAAAAATACCATCTCTTATCTCTTAGGAAGAATGTGCATCACTCCCCAACCCCCCCCATTTTCTTTTCTTTTGTTGTTGTCTGGAACAACTGGTTTTTCATCTGAAAAAAATATAGGCAGAATCTATGTTATGCTGTGGGGTTCGTCAAACGATGGACCCCCCCCCAAGAGGGGAAGGAGGAGGCACTGGAGAGGTGGCTCAAATGGTTAAAAACACTTGTTGCTCTTTTCATTTTTGATTTGTTTTGAGTTGTTGGTTTGTTTTGAAACGGGATCTCATTGTGTAGCCCTGGCTGTCCTGGAAGGCACTTTGTAGATCAACCTAGCCTCAAACTCACAGAGATCTGTCTCTCTCTTCCCCCAGATGCTGGGATTGAAGATGTGCACCACCATGCCCAGCTGTGCTTGTTGCTGCTACAGAGGACTGGGGTTTAGTTCGCAGAACCCACACAGTGACTCACCACTACAAAGAACTCTAGCTCCAGGGGATCTGATCTTCTCTGATTTCTGTGAGCACCAGGCGCACCTGTGTTGCACAGAATCACGTGCACTCCTTCAAATAAGATGAATAAATCTCAAAAGAAAACAAGACAAAACAAAACAAAAAGAACCCTCCCAAAACGTTAGAGTACAACATATAAACTCAAAACAGAAGACATCAACTAAGGTAGAAAACCTAGACAATAGTTTTTCTTTTTAAAGTTATGTTTGACAACATAAATATTTAAAACCTTTGAACAGCAAATTGTACTAAGTGTGAGTGACCTCAGCAAACAAACGATGGAGCGGGAAACATTCTCAGTGATTACAGCAGGAAAGCCAAGTGTCTACACATGAAAACCTCCAGCTTAAGCCAACACACACAATGAGATGGACAGACAGACAGTCGAGCAAGCAGACATTCTCAATACTTGCAGCAAGGAAGGACTAGCACTCTACATACATAAAGAATACCAACAACGGAAAAGGAGCCCATATGCATACCAAAATGGTCAATGAATCACACAGACATTCACAATGCTTATGACAGGAAAAGGTCTATTGTCTACAATACATACAGGTCTCTAATAAAAAAGGAGCTCATGAACAACCTGAACTGTTTAGAGGCTTCACCATTTACAGAAGAGTAAATGTTAAAAACCACAGGCAAATATGGTCAAACTTGCTGGTATTGGGAAAATACACATTAAAATAACAAATTATACTGCTTTGTCCATTGAACTGTAATAATTTAAAAGGAACAACAGTGGCCATTTCTGTTTGGAAATAGGAGGAAAAAATAACCATTAAATATTTTTTGGTTTCTTTGGAGAGGAATCTATGGCTACCTACTTAAAACCCTATACATGTCATCAACATGATAATCCTTCCAGAAATATGTTACCTAGAAAGAAAGCTTAGTTCCAGGATGTATGTATAATGTTATTTGGTTCACTCTAGGCCCCAAAGAGACTCTTGTCTAAAAAAACAAGGTGGCTGGCTCCTAAGGAACAACTCATGTCCTCAGACCTTCACATGAACACACACATGTTTGCATGTGTGCCCACAAACAAACACACACCCAACATAAACATATGCCCATGTGTGCATTCATACAGGCGCGCGCGCGCGCGCACACACACACACACACACACACACACACACACACACACACACACACGATTATTAAGTAAAATATAATCTAGTTTTACAAATTAGCAATAATTTCTCTCTCACACTTTTTCTCTTTTTTTGGTTTTTCAAGACAGGGTTTCTCTGTGTAACAGCCCTAGTTATCCTGGAACTAGCTCTGTAGGCCAGGCTGGCCTCAAACTCACAGAGATCTGCCTGCCTCTGCCTCTCAAGTACTGGGATTAAAGGTGTTGAGTCACCACTGCCTGGCTAGCAATAATTTCTAATCTATGTATTTGTTCATGGTTGTAAATCTGGAGAAAACAAACTATAAATCAGATTGTATTTACAAATTCTCTGCACAGAAAGAGGTGGGGGCAATGAGTGGAGCAGAAGAGGGAAGGAAAAGTAAATGACAGAGAAAGTTCAACGATAGAAGCCATAGCAGACAGACAATAGACAGACAAAACAAAACAAACGTGTTCTAGAACATATGGCATTAACTTGTGAAATATTCTGTGTGTGTGTGTGTGTGTGTGTGTGTGTGCTTGTGCTCACAATACACATATACACATATGTATATATGCATGAGAGAAACAAAGACACATAAAGAGAAAAAAGAGTTACTAAAGAGAAAACAGTTATTAGAACCAGTTGTGTTGGCTCATGCCTGAAATCCCAACATTTGGGAGGCTGAGGTAGAAGAACTGTAATGAGTTTCAAAGCCAGGCAGGGCTGCAGATAAGACCCTATCTTAACAACAAAACAGACAAAGAAAAAATTTAAATTATTATAGATCCACATTTACTATTTTCAGAGATATTTATGATGACCTGTCAAGTGGAAAACAAGTCGGGCTGTATGGATTTGAATAGGAATACTTGTAAGAATGTTGGAGCTGGCATGTAGCACACACTATAATCCCAGCGCCCCAGTACTCGCAGCCTGAGGCAGGAGCATCACCAGTTTCATACTGGGCAACAAAAGAGATCCTGTCAAGAAAAGGAGGAGAGGGAAAGATAGGGAGGGAGAGAAGGGAGATACTAGAAAGGATTAGAAAGAGAAGGAAGATTGAGACATGGTATGGAATCATCCAAGGTCTAAACCTATATGAAGTATGATTATATGTCTATAGTGACCAACAAGCATATCTCTGATGCATCTGAGTGTGCATTTGTCAGCAAAGCATGGGAGCTGCCATGGAGAAACACTGCAGAATGAAGAGGTGGTCATTGGTTTTATCTTTTCCATATACTTGTGCCTTGTTATTGTACTTGTTAATGGAAGTCTGGGCAACTGCCGCAACCTCTTTAAAAGTGAAGCATTTTAGAGAAACTCAGTCCTAGCTTTTCCACACGGCACCATACAGAGGTGTACCCTGGCCTGCATGGAAAGCACACGGTACACACCAATTCTGAAGATAGACTATAGGCACTATGGGCTTAAAATGGACTTTGAGGGCCTTAAGTTAGAAAAAAACATAGTATCCAAATTGGGGTGCACAAACATATTTAAACTTATCTTGGAAAAATATTAAATAGCAACTGCTAGGAAAGAAAGCACACCAATGATCCGTGATGCAGAGTTCAGAGAAAGACTGACTCAGTGTGGCTGGAAAGATGCTGTTCATGACAGAGGCAAAACACAGCCTTTCAGGCCTAAGGAGCCAGACTCAACTCAGGTTAGGCAGCCAGAGAGCCAGGCAGCAAGCCAAAGCAGCATTCAAGTTGCCAGCAAAGGCCCCTGGGAAAGCACCAGAGTCCCAGGCCCACTGCAGAGAGCTGCCAGCTCCTTTTACTGTCTCCCTTCCCTTCTCCAGATGCCTGCAGCCTAATCGCAGGATGTAGAACGGGAGTTTGTTTTCTCAGAACTCGAGCTTTAGCCTCAAAGCTGTGGTCAACAGGTAACAATTGCCCCCACGCTCAAAAGAACGCCAAAGAAACTGCCGTGGCGGCACAGAGAGTGATCTTCAGTGACCAGTCCTATCACCCATTTCCAGCTTCCGGAAGGAGAGATTCCGTAACAAGACTCTTGGTAGCAGAGAACTGTTGTGAGCAGGAAGCCTTATGTTTTCTATCACACCAAATCAAAGCTGGCCTCTTTTGGAAGGGGACCAAGTGACCTGATTTAGACATTGGCTCTAACTACAAGAGCGGAGGGCTGTTATCTTATTTTCCAGCTGGAAGCTGGGTGCCCTGCTACCACAATGGACCACGTGAACATTTGGGGAGGAAAATGTCTTCAGGAAATTGGATCCTATGGGATGAAAGTAGAGACTAGGGCCTCCCTCCCTCCTGGAAAACTCAGAGCAGAGATGGATGCTAGCTAGCCATGGAGGAAGGCAAGGAGAGACTCCAGTGGAGGCGGCTAATTTTCCCATTCAATCTCAGTGTACCCAGTGAACGCCACAGACATGTTGGTGAGCAACTTGAAATACTGCACCCAAAGAACCACCCGCATGGGTGAGGAGAGTCACACAGATGTGGATGTGACTGACACATGTGAGGATGGAGTGGGAAAGATCAGGAATTGTATTATGTTGAAATGGAAGGTGTTAGGCAAGACTTCACTTCTGCACGGTGGGAAGCAGAAGCATTTAAATGCCTGCCAAGCCCTGGTTGCCAAAGAAAACTGCAGCTACAACCTTTGCCTCTGTCTCTCTCCACCACTGTCCCCAACCCTGAGGAAGTAAAGAGCAGTGGCAGGGTTGGGGGTGGGGGTAGGGGATGGAGCAAGGACAGAGCAGACCTCTCACCCAGTGTTGCTTACAAACCCACAGGTCTGGCCTGAGAGGGAAGCTTAAGTTGGAGGAAGGATTGGAATGTTAATTTAGATCTAGAAGAAAACCCTAAAATTACTCTGAAAACTATGGATCTTGCTCAAAAGTAACTCAAGGAACATGAAAGAGAAATCTTAGAGTATGCTTGATAAGAAATGGTAAATAGAACTGTTTGCTAATTGTCCCCAGCCAGTGTCCGCCCATTCAGTGGTGGAGTCATAGCTACAGCCAGCACCGACTGTCTTTGGCCACCTGGCCCTTAGATATTCTTCAAGCTTATTTAGTATTCTTCCCTCCATTCCAAGCAAACATGACATGTGATTCCCTGTGTTGATGACATTTCCTCCTTTTGGAAAGCACTGCTGGCGGCCCTCCTGGGCCCTGTTCTGTCCAAACCCCAACCTCCTTCACAAAGCCTGCCTAGCTGGCCCAGATTCGTCAGAATCACTGCTTTCTCTGAGTTTCATATTGCTGACTGGCAATGAAACAGATTTTTCTATCCTATCGCTGCCCTTCAACCACACAATCCAATACTCAATTGAAAAATGTACTTACTGCATACATCTAGCCTTGGTATTCACCTTCATACCTCGGCCTGTCATTCCCTATGGGCTCCCTAAAGGCAACATGGTTACTAGGTTTTCACCACTATCCTCATCCTATTTCCAGTGGTGGATTCTGGGTAAATGTTTGTTATGGATGTTTATGGTGCTGATGAGTCTGGCTTTGCCCTCTTTTCTGGATCAATGTCTCACTTCCTGGGGCTGATTGTCCGTAAGCTGTCTACTGGATGAACTGGGAATGAGCCATGAGCCCATGGGAATGAGCCATGAGCCCATTGTTGTGCCAGTGTTCTGTGGACCAGGTTTCTAGGAGAGTTTTGCACCACTTTCTCTATTTTTAAAAGCGGGAACAACAGTATGTTTTCCTCTGCATAACCACTAATTATATTAGCAGAAGCAAACAAGATGACGTTAATTGTATTTCTCTGTAAATCTGATTATGTATCATTAGCACTTTGCAGGATCATTTCTGGGGAGATACAGAAATAACTCATCTAAAAGGATACCAGCTTCTCAAGGGGCTTTCTCCTTTATCCTCTTTTCAATTTAGAAATGAAGATTCCAGTCCTGTAGGAATAGAATAGTTGGGCTGTGAATGGATTGTGACTCATTTCAAAGATTTGGGCAACGTAAGGAAAACCTTACCTCACGGCTTATTTTCTAAAGGTTAAAAAAAAAAAAAAAAAAAAAAAAAAAGATGACAACCTATTTTCCATTTCCTGATTCTTAGTTAGTCCCAAGAATGCCACTGGGCCCTACTTCAGCCTCAGGTAGTTGAAGTAACAAGACCAACGTCTGCTCTTGAGTCTACCCTCAAGGAAAGCCAAGTGTTGTATTTCATTTGGAGATGAGTATGTGTGGAAAAAGTGAGGGGTAGTGAGATCATCTGGTGGATTTTACTTACCACGCTAATTCCCTAAATAACCCAGCAAAACAAGTCCAGAAGTTCAATTACCTAAATCACCTGCCCACATCTGAGTTTGCTTACTCTGCAGATAAATCAACCGTGCCCTCACTTCCCCTCAGTTGTTTAAAAGTAGAGCAAGGTAGCCAGAGTCTAACTGTTCCTCTGTAGGGGAAGAAGGAGGAAATACCGTATTAAGAGACCAAGATCTGGGAATGTATCTCAGTGGTCCATGCTTGCCTGGCTGTTTCAGAGAGAGGGCAGAAAGACAAGGGAGCGAGAGCGACAGAGACTGCAAAAGTAGATAGTGCTTGCCCGGGATGTGCAAAGACCTAGATTTGGTCCCCAGAACTGCAAAAACAATGACAATGACAACGAGAAGCAACAACAACAACCACAACAACAAATAAGAAGAGAGATCAAGGGTAGAAGAGACTGATTAAGCGTTTGAACTCTGGGCCCATTGTGATGGCTCAGGGTCCAATCCCTGGGACCCACAGAAAAACGAAAAGAGAGAAGCCGCTACACAAAGTTGTTCTCTGACCTCCATATACGCACCATGGCAGGAATGACCATTTACACACATCACAAACTCATATACAGAAATAATAAATTTTACAATAATAGTACTTTTTTGAGTGTGTGTGTGTGTGTGTGTGTGTGTGTGTGTGTGTGTGTGTGTGTCTCAGACAGGGTTTCCCTCTATAGCCTCGGCTGTCCTAGAACTCACTTTTTAGACCAGTTGACCTGGAGCCCAGAGATTCCCCCTGCCTCTGACTCCCAAGGGCTGGGATTAAAGGAGTGTACAACCACCGCCAGGCCCAGATTGCCTAAATTAAAGGCATGTGCCACCATGCTTGGTGAATTTATTTATTTTTTATTTGTATTATTTTTAATTATGTGCATGTGTGTACATTTGTGTACATGACAGCAGGTGTCTGCAGAAGCCAAAGGTGTTGGATCTCCTGAAACTGGAGTTACAGGTGGTTATAAGCTGCCCTATGGAAATGCTGAAAATCAAACTGGGATCCCCTGCAAGAGCAGTATATGCTCCTAACCATTGAGCCATCTCTCCAGATTCTAAATAAGTAAAAATTTAAAAGAAGATTTTGTAGTTTTCTGTAGCAAACCCCAAATTACTACAAATGATGAAAAAAATGAATGTGTTGTTCTTCCATGAGCAATATATTTGAACACTATATTGGGTATTGATTCTTCTTGCTTTTAACTACAATAATTATTTCATTCACTGGGGACAGATACAGCAAAGTGTTCAAAGGACTCTATTGCTCTGACATTAACATATCAGGACAAGAGGCCCTGAATTTTCTAGCATAGTGCCACTTGTGTTCTCTTCAGTTCCGGTAGCCTGTTAAGTTTCTGACTAAATATCATTTAATATTTGTACCTTCAAAAATTCTTTCACTTCACAAATTAATTCTTTAATGAAAAGAAAAGTTTCTCCCACCAAGCATTCTGATTTGGGATTTTTGAGAATATGGTCAAAATACTCAGTGAAAAGAAAAAATGAGTTTGTTTCATCTCTTTTGAGCCTTCCTGTCTTGAGCTGGGTCTCCTGTAAGCCCCTGACACACTGTGTGGTATAGCAGAGTGAACAAGATACAGTCAGGAGAGGCAGTAAGCTCTGACCAAGTGTGTGATTCTGGACAGTCAACAATACCTATCAAGGTGGTCCCTGGTGATGTGGCCAGATGAGGACAACTTTCAGGGTCTATTATTGAGGTTGTTGGAAATCTAAATGGGAAGGAAAATTGTCAGATGTATTAAAAATATTTCTAAGTATTTTCATTTATATTTGATTACCTACTTTTGTAAAGTAAACTCCTGCTCAATTTTTGTTATCATATTTTCTGACACCTAAGGTATGCTTTTCTTCCACACATTGCATCCCAGAGTTACCCCAAAATGACAGAGGGACAGGAACAGAGTGCATCTATATTAGCCACTAACTGCAGGACCCAGGTGGAAAGATGACACAGAAACTTGAAGCTGAGCGCTTAGTTTGCCCTCTCTTTGTTGCTGTGACAGAACACTCAAGAAAACAACTTAAGGAGGGAAGAGTTGATGGTTTCAGTCATGCTTGCCTAGTTCACTGCTGTGGGCCTGTGGCCAGGCAGAACACAATGGTAGAGGACTGGCTGGCACAAAGGTGTTTACATCACGGCAGCCAGGACACAGAGGGATGTGGAGGAGGGAATCTGGAAGAAGATACAGGCCCTAAGGATTCATTTCCAGTAACCCAGTCAGGTCCCATGTTGCAGCTTCTACCACCTGCTAAAGAGTACATCCGATTATAACTCTGTCAGTGGGTTAACCCGTTGATTAGGTCAGAGCCCTCCTGATCCTATTGCCTCTTCACGATTAATTTGCTGGTTGGAGACCAAGCCTTCGGGATACTTCATACCCAAAACAGAACAGGTAAGACTTCCATGTAGAAAAGAGACCATTACAAAAGCAGTTCTGGGCCTGTGCTGTGGGATGACCTGGGTAGGGATTTCTGCCAGTTATGGGATGCCAGAGCTAGGGTGAAGCAGACGTGTCTCATTTAAAACCTGCTGCTATAGAATTAACAGTGCCCCAGACGGCGGCACTGAGCAGGGCCTTTTGTTTGAAGACAGCGGTGACTCAGTTTCGGGTGCAGCCAACACTAGTAAGTGAGTCTTCTAGATACCACCATGACAAAGAGCTGTCAGCTTGCAGAGAGCTAGGAGTTTCTTCCTCTGAGGATGAAGAATCAAATCTTCAGTTATGTGTTGTTTTGTAATGGATTCTCCTGTTTTTTTATATACAGTGATACACCAGAGGTTTTTGGTTTTTTGTTTGTTTGTTTGTTTGTTTGCTTTTTAAATTGGCTCAATTTGTCTCTTTGCTCATTAGAGACTAAGCATTGGTGAAGTGTCATTACCCAAAAGTACATCCACAGAAGTCTTTTTAGATGTCCTGCTTCTGCATTCTTTTTATTTATTTATTTATTTTTATTTTATGTGTATTGGTGTTTTGGCATGAGTGTCAGGTCCCCTGGAACTGGATTTATAGACAGCTGTGAGCTGCCACGTGGGTGCTGGAAGTTGAACCTGAGTCCTCTGGAAGAGCTGCCAGTGCTCATAACCACTGAGCCATTTCTCTACCCCCTGCTTCTGCATTTTTTTTTTTGTGATTGTTTTCAGCTGAGCTGCTGGTTCATATTTACTGGAATGGGTCAGCTATAGAGCAGCTACCAGAAGCTGGGAGCAGAACCCAGAGGAATGCATCACCAAGACCCTCCAGTCCTGTGGTTCTCACCCTTCCTAATGCTGTGACCCTTTAATACAGTTCCTCATGTTGTGGTGACCCCAACCATAGAATTACTAAGTTGTTCTTCATAACTGTAACTTTGCTGCTATTATGCATCATAATGTAAATATCTGATATGTGATTCCAAATGGGTCCTGACCCACAGGTTAAGAACTGCTGCCCTAGTGCCTTTGCAATGCCGGGATGCCATGAACTCTGACTGTTCTTCAGTCTCACATGTGATCAAGTGTGCAGGAATCTGGGCCCTCTGAAGGACAGACACTCATGACCCTAGTCAGTCTCTGTCAGGGGGGTTTAAAGAACAGTGACTGAATGTCAGTGCTGGGGTTGGAATGAGCAAAGGGGATTGGTGGAGGCCTGCAAAGTAGCTCAGCAGGCAAAGGTACTTTCTGTCTGATGAAGCAAGCCTGAAAACCTGAGTTCAATCCCAGAACTCATGTAAAAGGAGAAAGGGGAAAACCAATTCCAGAACCTCCACACAAATGTACGGCCCACGTGCTTCCCCCTTTCCTGTATCACACACACACACACACACACACACACACACACACACACACATGCTAATAATAAATTAATTAAATAAATTTAAAATAAAAACTTTTTTAAAAGTAGAAGTTGGTCTGTAGAGAACAGGAGAAAAACACAAAGCTCACAGGCGAGACCATCCAGTGTCTTTTCCTTCTTCCTCCCTCCCACCCTCCCTCCCTTTCTCCCTTCCTTCCTTCTTTTTTTGACAAGGTCTCATGTAGCCCAGGTTGGCTTCAAACTTACTATGTTGCCAAGGATGGCCTTGAACTCTGATCCTACAGGATTGTGCCACTATCAGGGTACTAAAGATGGATTGCAAGGCTTTGTGTATGCTGGCAAGCACTCTACCAACTGAGTTGTATCCCCAATACACACCCTGCCCCCCAGAGTCTCACTAAGTAGTTCAGGCTGGCCCAGAACTTGCTGTGCAGTCCACAATGGCCTAAATTCGAAATCTCCCTGCCTTAGCCTCAGGAGTGAAGAAAGAGAACACAGGCAAACCCTGGGATTACACGTGTGTGCCACATTTGCTGATTTAAGAGTCTAATTCGAGTTCCTGTGTCTGGTCTTTTATGCTGCTTCATTCTTGGATATTCCTTATGAAAAATCTACAATACTTACAATAAACACATTTATACACATTTTCAAGGTAGTTCGAATGGGTTTTTTATTATTTAAAAATTAAAACAGAGGGGTGGTGAGATTGCTCAGTGGGTAAAGACATTTGCCACCAGGCTTGATGCCCAGACTTCCATGCCAGGACCCCCTTGATGGAAAGAGAGAACCAGCTCCTGCAAGTTGTCCTCTGACTTCTATTATTATTCTGTGACCTGTACAGCCACCCTCCTCCCCACATTCAAAAATAATATAATAAAATTTTTAAAATCAAAATAGACCTACTGAAGCATTCACATCATTGTGTCTGTGTGTGAAGCTAGCAACTGATTTCATCCAGGAATCACTGCAGAATTTTTCTACTGTGTTGTTAGTATAGATGGAATTAGAGCTCACTCAAGGTTTTGGTAGGGGGATGGAGAAGTGGCTCATCAGTTAAGAGCACTGGTTGCTCTTCCAGAGGACCTAGGTTTGATTCCCAGCACCCACGAAGTATCTTACAACGGCAAGTAACTCTAGTTCTAAGGGATCCAACACCCTCTTTTGACCTCTGTGGGCACAGACATTCAAGCAGGCAGAATACCCATACACATATAAAGTAAAAATGAAGGTTATAGAATTGAAGAGAGAGCCCAGAGAGACAGACACAGAGATTTTGGTAGGCATACCTAAGTAAGTATTGACTGTCAAAAAGAATAACTACAATTTCCTATATCTTAATTAAACATGTAAATATTTTCCATAAAATGGTCATACTTTTGTCTCTCCAAAATATCCTCCTTTGAATATCCAATAGGAAATCGTTGCAAATTTCCTTTAAAAGACTGGAATTTAGGGGAAACACTTGTAGTTGTTATTGAGCTTATGGGAATGAGTTACAGAATGCATTTTTTAAGGTGCATTTTCCTTATCTCTCTTACTCTGCATTGTGGATGTGCAAAATGAGAGACTTCTTGTAATTAGCATGGTAATTAATTACTGACATGTTAATTTGCCTTGCCAGGGTTAGGCACAGCACTTGTCTAGCATGAGTAAGGACAGGGTTCTATTCCCAGAATAACAAGCAAAACCCCAAAGCAAACTTCCATGCCAAAATTATTAGGAAAAATACCTCCTATTGTTTCTGATAAATGATCCAATTACAAAAATAATCTCACATCACTTACTTAATTTTTTAGTGTTTATGTTGGAGGGTTTTTTGTTGTTGTTTTTTTGTTTTTTTTTTCCTCTCAGCCCTTCGTGGAGAAATCTGCACCAAATGAGTCTAATCTAACATTTTAGAAAAATCATCGGGCCATTTACCAGCTTTCATCAGTTTCTGTTGGTCAGTGCTGTCTGCCCACATGGCTGGTACAAACCCCCTGAAGCTGCTGTTTAGGGTGCTGCCTACTTCATGAATTGCTCTTTGCTCAAATAAACTCTGCTCAATTTAACTTCACTAAACCTTTTTTATTTTTCTTGTCTAGTACCAAAGACTGTGTTTTCTTTGAAATGTCTCCCTGCTTTGCTTCTTGAGGACATAGTGGAGAACGAGGCTCTGTTGCCAGGTGGTCAGACTTTAAAATGCTGACTCCAAAACCTATTAGCTATGGAAAACTTAGTGAGATTATTTACACTTTTCATTACCAGAACAGTGGAAATAATAATAGTAGCCACCTCAGTAAGGGGGGGTGTGCATATCAATACACGAAAAACACTTAAAATAGCCCTGGCTGGTATTAAGTAGCTGTGCTTGCAGTTATCAATCTATTAAATATCTGGGCTCATTTCTGAACTCCTGGTTTGGCCTTAGTTCTCTCTGCAGGCTCCGCTTGTTCCCAGTTCCCTGGTCTTTTGCATCAGCATTTCACTTAATGGCATCTTACTTTCCACCCTCTCTCTGGTCAATTTTATCTTAGCTTCCAGGTTGAATGATAATTTACCTGTGAATGGCTCCTTACATTCATTCACCATCCCAAGAATAACAGTCCCACATATAAGCCCAAGAATCACAGTTTTAGCTGACTAGTGAATACATCTAGAAGTGTCCTAGACACAAGCTCAATACTTAGAAAAGCAAATTAATTCCCCTCTTGCCTCCATCTTCCCAAATCTTCCCACAGGTCCACAGCCAGTAGGTAACCATAGAAACAAGAGCAGGTTGTTCTCCACTGCTAACTGAATAGAGAGGGTATTGTAATATTAACCACAGTGGACAGGTATTGTTCACACTTATAGATAGAAATAGTTATCTGGGGCTGGAGAGATGGCTCAGAGGTTGAGAGCAATGGCTGCTCTTCCAGAGGTCCTGAGTTCAATTCCCAGCAACCACATGGTGGCTCACAACCATCTGTTATGAGATCTGGTGCCTTCTTCTAGTGTGCTGATATACATGGAAGCAGAATGTTGTATACATAATAAATAAAATCTTTAAAAAAGAAATAGTTATCCTTTGTAAACTGTCTTTAAGGTTTTGGAACCAGATAGTTAAGTTTTGACATATTTAGAGAAAAGAAAGTGTGTGTGTGTGTGTACACCAGTCCAGAGAGTGGGAACTTAACTCTCCTCTCTTCGAAATAATGAGAGCTAAAGCTCACTATGCCCTCTGTATACGGCAAAATCAAAGAAGGACTTGGGCGGGAGTAGAAGAGGGCAAGACTGTGCAGTTTATTGAACACAGGAAAGGACCTTTTTTTTTTAAAAAAAAAAAAAAAGAAGGGGACATTCTGGAAAATGAAAGAAAGAAAGGTCAGGATATAAGAAGGTGCTGAGATATGAGCAAACATCTGCTCACCCCAGACAGGGAACCAACGAAAGACTAAGGTAAAGAAACCACCAAAGTCCAAGCGGTGAACCAAAACTGCTTTGTTTTATTGAAGTTACTTATAGGAATGCAGGTGAGGGACTGCTTACAGGACTCAGTGACAGTTGCATCACCAAAGCCCATCTATCATGGGTGACAGCTCATAAAACCTTACAACTTAACAGCCTGAAGGCAGAGCAACAGGTTGGAGAGTGTCATTTCCAGGTACTTCAATTGGTCTGAGTGTCCTTCCAGGCAGCTCAAATGGTTTCTCTCCTTCTGGTCTCTCCTTCTCCTAGGGGGGCTTAGTCTGAGCTCCCCCCCATCCCAGCAAAACAACTTGTTTCCGAAGTTCTTACAGTTTATAAATGCTCTGGGAAGGAGGGGATTAGCGAATCCAGTCAGTTTCAGGGACTTCCTGAAGCTATTTTGAGTTACTTATGCCTTATAAAGGGACTTCCTTACAGGATGGAATGTTTTGCTTCCTCTCAGAAGATTGCATTGTTTCACCTTCTCGTAAACATCCCTTCTTAAACTATGCCCCCACCTCCTGTAAACTTCCTCTGTCTTAAGTATCCTCCCTCCAAAATGGAAGGTTTTAATCTAGGAGGAAACGGCTACTTAACAAGGGGAGGTTACGCGAGAGAGAATCTGTGGAGAAGATCAGCCCTCAGGGAAGATGGGAATATACCTATACTGTCTATATGATGATAGAGGAAACCTGTCTGGAGGGATGGGAGGGTGGGACCACACCCAATTTTTCTACTTTCTGACCCTACAGTATAGATTTATCACTGGTGGCTCTGTATAGAAACCCTTGAAAACTTTCTTCAGACTCCCATTTTAGTTCGGTCTTAATTTAAAAGTCAGTTTTCCAGATGCACTCTGGAACCATCGCGCTTCCCCGAGTCACCAGCAGCAGCGTATGTTTACCGCCAAGCCACTATGCTGGAGCTCCTCCTGTTCGAAGGAGCTTGTCCCACAACCTTTGTTGAACCACCATCCGTACCACTTTGTAAAATCTGAACAGGCAAGAGTTTCCACAGTTACTGTCTCCCATCTCCTCAATCCTACAAGTTGTAGAAACTTCAGACTGCGAAAAAAGCTGAGTCTGATAGCCCCTTTCCGCGGCAGTCTCCGAAAACATTTCTTTTTTGGATTAGAGTAACGGTGAGGCAACAATGTCTCTTGTAGAAAAACAATAATGTGATTCCCACCCCCTCAGATTTCACATCTCTTTGGAACCAAACCAAACTGGAACAAAACAAGGACAAACCTGCTTCCTACATGAGGTTATTTGTGCTGGTTAAAAGCATCACCTATCTCTCTGGAGGATGCTCTTCTTGCCCTACCTCCATCCAACGGTCCATGAAGTCTTGGCATTCTCCCCTAGAAACGGGCTCCTTCTTCCTCCACAACAGTAAGAGCCAGCGTCAGTTCTCCGGATCTCCCCCTTTCACTATATTGGCCTAAAGGTGGACCTTCTTGCTTTCAGAAGTGGTACCTCAGTACCCCCTTTCCTCTATGATCTTTGTTTCTAACAGTCTTGTGAGAAGACATGTCTATGTTGTGCCTTTGCTTCAATAAACCAGTGCCTCCCATCACTCCCATCACTCTCACAAAGCTGCTCTTCAGCTTATACCAAGAGTTCCCAAGAGAGGAGCACATAGAGGCCATAAGATGATTATAGTCACATGAATGGATTACTCCATTTTATAGGCTTATTAATGTGTGTCATTAAAGCCATGCTTCAAAACTGTGACTTCATGGATATTATCACCCACAATGAAGCTAAAACAGGCAGCATGGTGGTAAGCTGCTTATATTGACACAGGGAAAAGGAATGTTTTCACTGTTTCTTACATAGAAACAGTTTGTCCCCACTCCTGAGAGTCATGACAGCTTATGAGAACTACAAAATGGCATTGTTCAAATTGTCCGTAACATTAAGAGGTAATAATGCCTGAGAACTACCGTTGCCTAATAATGAAAGTCATTAATCCTCAAATTTGGATACAACTAGGAATCCCAAGAATGTTTGAAAAAAAATTAAGGCACATGATGGTAACACCGTAACTCTTCATAGTCAAGGAAAGATATTCAGTGCAGAAGGGAACTAACCTATCAGCAGAGCCATTAGCAGAGTGCTCTTCACTTGGGGAGGGGAGAGGGCACTCACACACAGCCCTGAAGAGGTAGGGGTGTGTGTGTGTGTGTGTGTGTGTGTGTGTGTGTGTGTGTGTGTGTGTGTGCGCGTGTGCGTGCGTGTGCGTGTGTGGCGTGCGTGTGTGTGGCGTGTGTGGTGTGTGTGTGATGTGCGTGCGTGTGTGTGTGTGTGGTGTGTGTGTAGTGTGTGTGGTGTGTGTGGTGTGGTGTGTGTGTGCGTGTGTGGCGTGCGTGGTGTGTGTGTGATGTGTGTGTGTGTGTGTGTGCGTGGTGTGTGGCGTGTGTGTGGTGTGCGTGTGTGTGGTGTGTGCGTGTGTGGCGTGCGTGTGTGTGTGTGTGTGTGGGGTGTGTGTGTGTGTGTGTGTGTGAGTGTGTGTGTGGTGTGGTGTGTGGTGTGTGTGGTGTGTGTGTGTGTGTGTGTGTGGTGTGTGTGTGTGTGTGTGTGGTGTGTGTGTGTGTGTGTGTGTGGTGTGTGTGGTGTGTGTGTGTGTGTGTGGTGTGTGTGTGTGTGTGTGGTGTGTGTGTGTGCGTGTGTGTGTGTGCGTGTGTGGTGTGTGTGCGTGTGTGGTGTGTGTGCGTGTGTGGTGTGGTGTGTGTACGTGTGTGGTGTGTGTGTGTGTGGTGTGGTTGTGTGTGTGGTGTGTGTGTGTGTGTGTGTGTGTGTGTGTGTGTGTGGTGTGTGTGTGTGGTGTGTGTGTGTGTGTGTGTGTGTGTGTGTGTGT
The DNA here is from genome assembly GCF_003668045.3 of Cricetulus griseus. Classification (NCBI taxonomy): domain Eukaryota; kingdom Metazoa; phylum Chordata; class Mammalia; order Rodentia; family Cricetidae; genus Cricetulus; species Cricetulus griseus. The sequence goes on from NC_048598.1 coordinate 52,893,980, forward strand.
GTGTGTAGTGTGTGTGTGGTGTGTGTGGTGTGTGTGTGTGTGGTGTGTTTGTGTGTGGTGTGTGTGTGTGTGTGTGCGAGCGTGTGGTGTGTGTGTGGTGTGTGTGTGCGTGTGTGGTGTGTGTACGTGTGTGGTGTGTGTGCGTGTGTGGTGTGTGTGCGTGTGTGGTGTGTGTGCGTGTGTGGTGTGGTGTGTGTACGTGTGTGGTGTGTGTGTGTGTGGTGTGGTGTGTGTGTGTGTGTGTGTGTGTGTGTGTGTGCGAGCGTGTGGTGTGTGTGTGGTGTGTGTGTGCGTGTGTGGTGTGTGTACGTGTGTGTGTGTGCGTGTGTGGTGTGTGTGTGTGGTGTGTGTGTGTGTGTGTGTGTGTGTGTGTGTGTGTGTGTGTGTGTGTGTGTGTGTGTGTGTGTGTGTGTGTGTGTGTGTGTGTGTGTGTGTGTGTGTGTGTGTGGTGTGTGTGTGTGTGTGTGGTGTGTGTGGTGTGTGTGTGTGTGTGTGTGTGTGTGGTGTGTGTGTGTGTGGTGTGTGTGTGTGTGTGTGTGTGTGTGTGGTGTGTGTGTGTGTGTGTGTGTGTGTGTGGTGTGTGTGGTGTGTGTGGTGTGTGTGTGTGTGTGTGTGTGGTGTGTGTGTGTGTGTGTGTGTGTGTGTGTGTGTGTGTGTGTGTGTGTGAAGAAGGGAGGTCAGGTTCTAGAAGCAGGGCTCTTAAGAGGATGGATCAAAGGCAGAAAGAGATTACACACAAAGGTAGCCACACTTAGAAAAATACATCAACAAAAATCAAAGAAGACTAGAAGCCAAGATATATCTGTAATCCCAACACTTGGGAGGTGGAGGCAGGAAGGAAAAGTGTTAGGTCCACTACTAAACTGCAAGCCCAAGGCCAGCCTGAGGGCTGTGAGGCCATAAATAGGGGTAGGGGAGAAGGAATACTAAAAGCAAACAAACAAATAAATAGTGAGCTAGCATGATCAATTTAAGAATAGAGGGAAATACAGAACAAAAATACAAGGACAGTAAGGGGAGAATGGGACAATGGCTCACTCAGTGCCATGCCTGCCATACAAGCAGGAGGAGCTAAATCTGGACTCCCAGAATCCAGTAAAGAGTGTGACTTGACAGTATGCCTGTAGCACCAGCTTGGGGACTGGGATGGGGATGGCAGATCCCTGAAGTTCATTTGCCAGACAGGTTGAGTCTTAGTCAGGGGGGAAAAAAAGGTGGAGAGATTGAGGAAAGACCCCAAACTGACCTGAGGTCACTACACAGGCACTATGTACTCACACCTGCACATACACGTGCACAAAAACACACTAATAAGTACACACCACATCAACCCCCCCAACACACACACACACACACACACACACACACACACACAATGAAAATTTTAAAAATTGAAAGGCAGTGAAGTAAACTCAAAGAAATAAGAAAGGGAATAAAGAGCTGAAAATTAACAACAATAACAAAAGGAAGAGATAAATCAAAAAACAAAAAAGTTAAAAAAATATTAACAAGATGCTAAGAAGTAATACTGGAGATGAGAAAAATGGGCATAAACCCAAATAAAACAAGAATCAGTTATGGATGGAGAGGCAGGTCAGCAAATAAGAGCAAATATTGCTCTTGTAGAGGACTCAAGTTCAGTTCTCAACACCAGCTTTAGGTGGCTCACAAGAGACTGTCACGCCAACACCAGGGAGTTCAGACATCCTTGGCCCCTATGAACACCTGCATTACTTGTGTGTAAATCTCTCTCTCTCTCTCTCTCTCTCTCTCTCTCTCTCTCTCTCTCTCTCTCTCTCTCTCACACACACACACACACACACAACTAAAAATAAAGTAAATCTTTTAAAAATTATGAGAGAATGAAAGAACAGGTTTATTCATCTAAATAAAATATAGATGAAATGCAACTTTTTTCTTAGGAAAAAAACAGCCAATATAAACTGAATCAAGAGGAGTAGAAAGCCTGATTAGACTTTCAGTCTTTAAAACATTAATTTAAAAGTTAAAATTCTTCCTACAAAAGCACCATCAGGCCAGGATGGTTTCTCAGGATACTTCGGCCAAACTTCCTTGAGCAAGAAGATAATCCTATTTCATATCATTTGTTCCAGGTAATAGAAGAAGATAGAATGCCTTCCAACATAATTTGTGAAACTAGTACAATATTTATTCCATAATCAGACAAAGAAGCATTTAAAGGAAGTTTAGGCTTAATCTCAGGCAAAAACACACAAGCAAACATGTTAATGCATTAACGTGTCACACCCAATCTGATAATTCAGTTTAAACAAAACAAAACAACTCATAAGAGAAAGAAACTCTTTAATCTGGAAAGGTCATCTTCCCAAACCTTTGCAAACAACACAAC